>NC_037677.1:113370272-113670272 GCF_003255815.1 Theropithecus gelada | reverse complement strand
GACCCAAGTGTTCTAAAGAAACACATGGTAATAGCCAAGAAGTACAAAATTACAAGGCTACCTCTGTGAAACTCCAGACCTATTTTTATCTACGAAATGACTTTAAAGATTTTATCCTGAGGAGGGGAAAACTGGGGAAGGTGAAGCCCTAGGAAGAACTGACAGATTGGACCGAAATTAAACATTTTTTTGCAAGGTAAGACCCGTAGTTTCCTACAGTGCTGATGATATATCAATCCAAGCTGATGTATATTGCGTGTCATTGTAATCAGCAAATATTACACAGTTTGTACTGTGTGGCAACATCTGTGACACCAAAGTAAGTCAAGACAAATACTGTCATTTCTGCTCCTTTTGGTATTTCTTAGGTCTCTTTGGGGCAACACATTTTTCTCATTTGAGCGGTGTAGTGCCTCAGAGTCGTGGCAGAGCAATGGAGTTGTGCCCAGGAGAAGAGATACTCTGATCTGTGGTCTGTGATGCTTCTGAGTCAGGGAAGCCCACATATCCTGAGCTCCACATTGAGTTAAAATATATCAAATTTGTTTCTCAAAAATAATCTATTGGAAGAAGTAGCCTCCCTCAAAATCATTTCTCCAGGAAGCTCCATGTTTTCCTCTGAACATTTTATTTACCCAGGTTTGTTACTTGAGTGCACAACTACCCTTGACAGAAAGTATTGGTTTTTGAACTTGGGGTCATGCATAGAAAATCATATTGCCGAGTGTTTGGCTTCCTGTATCCCTTCCTTACCTGCACAATAGCATTGACAAAGTACAGTCCACACGGTGAATGCCCATTGTGTATGGTTCCAATACATTGTCCACAGTAGTTTCCTAGGGGATATGTTACAGTACAGCTTATGACGAAAGAGAGCCTGGTGTCGTGGAAAAGTCCATAGCCTTTGGGGTTAGGTAGATCGGAGTTTGAATCTGGCCTCAGCTGCTTATTAGCTGAATGACTTTTGACATGACTTTTTTAAGTCTCAAGTTTTTGTTTTGTTTTGTTGTGTTGTGTTGTGTTTTTGAGAAAGGGTCTTTCTCTGTCACCCCGGCTGGAGTGCAGTGGCTTGATCTTGGCTTATCCTTCCACCTCAGCCTCCTGAGTAGCTGGAACCACAGGCATGCACCACAACGCATGGCCTTTTTTGTTTTTTTTGTTTTTTTGTTTTTTTCATTTCAAATTCTTAATAATAATGCCTTGCAGGGTTGGTGTGAGCTTGAAAGATAATGATTGTGAAGTGCTCAACACAAGATCACCTGCAGTAGCTGTAAAATGGTGGCTACCATTATTATTATAGTCATATTTTCTGCACTTGTGGGCTCTGCTGCCTCCATTTTCTAATTGTATGTATCTGGCCATGCTACCTCACTTGTCTTAGCTTAGTTCCTCATGTGTAATATGGGATGATAGTAGTATATACTCAGTGTCCTTGTGAGGGAGAGTGAACTGAGGATAGTAATACTAATGATAATAGATATAATGACTACTACTGACATTTATTGAAGGAGGTCTCATTATATATTGTAGAGTCTGAAACATTTAGCACTTTATAAGTGTTAGCTGCTATTCTTGCATTTATTGTGAAGCCCTTAGAATTGTTAAAGAATTTCAGCTCTTTCAAATTCTTCACGTACCGCTCTTAGTGGACCTGTTGGAACTGTTCCTCAGGCATTTCTTATCTATGAGCTGAAGAAAGTATTACATATGAGCCCATCCACTTTTCTTTTTAAACCCTTTAGCCTCAGTCTCTCTCTTATCTTCCCCTCACTTTTTCTAAAATTCGGTTCTCTAAAGACAGTAACAATGTGAAAGCTTACCCTGAATAAGTCCAAGCTTCTCCAGAAAATGGTAATTGCTCATCTTGATTTATTCCAGTATATAAACTGTCTGCATGCAGCTTTTCTCTCAGTGACCCAAACCAGCTGGGCGCTGTTGCCTCATGATTGGCAGATCCTTATGCACTGGGCACAGCCAGATGGGTCTAGAGAATGCCTTCTTCTTCCCCTTTGTTTTTATTGGTTTAATTTGTTCCCAAAGGGGATAAAGTTTCACAATTTTAAAATACCGTGTCTATATTTGTGGGTGTTGGTTCATTTCAAACACAAAGGGATTTATTCCTACAGATTTATTAACTGCTCGCATTTGTTGAAAATTCTGGATATAGGATGCTGTAGCTTGGTCATCTAGAGAATCATAGACTTTCATCTGCAGCAGCAAGACAGTTTCTGGGATGCTAGTGTCATTACCCAAATTAGAGTTTGCTTGCCTGTGAGAGGCCAATGCTATAACCTAATGTATTATGATCACATCCTTACTGGAATCATTTAAGCCCATGGTTTCCAATCAGTTCAGTAAACATCTCTTAAACGTCGGTTATTTTTAAGCTACTGTGTTGGGCATAGGGAATACAAATCCACATACGGGAAGTACTATGCACTCTAGTGGTTACATGTACAGGCTTTGGTGTCACAGCTGGGTTAAACCTTTCATCTATCCCTTATTAGCTTAGACGTTTTCTTCATTTATATAAAAGGGGTTGAGAATACCAGTCTCCCAGGGTTGTTTTTAGGGCTCAACTAGACACTATGTAAAGCCCTGATCACTTGACAAATGACAAGAGTCATTAAGAAGACACAATCCCTGCCTCAACTGGTGGATACAGACACGGACAAGAGATCATTTCCATGTCATGAGTAAGGGAACTAGGCTCATTCTGGCAGAGAGGGAGGAAGAAGGCTTAGGGGAACCTTCCTGGAAAGGACACTCACTACTTGCCTTCAGTCTTGATGGATGAGGCAGTCAGTCATGTAAAGTAGGGCAAGGGACCATGTTTTCCCAGTGGAGGGATCAGCATGAGCAGATGCATACTGGAGAAAATGTTTATGCTAAAAACTGCAAGAAATTCAATGTTATTAGGAACTCAAAGCCTTTGGGTTGTGCTTACCTGTTAAGAGAGGCTGCTTGGAGATGGGCTGGCATTCTTTGGTCCTTTGTTTGTGTTCCCTCAGGGTAACTTAGTAGGTTCCAACTCCCCTTAGAAGGTCACATAGTCTAAGGAATACCAGTTCTTTAATTTGCTTAGCTTCTGTTCTGAAAGGAAAGGTCATTTATGGGGAAAGGTCATGTCTGCCATTTAAGGAAAAGTCAAATGTGGATTTCCAGAGCTTTCCTTTTTGACTGTGTGACCTCGTGCTAATTATTTAACCTGTGTCTGAGATTCCTCATCTATAAAATTTAAAATTTAGATAGTAATACTATTTACCTCATCTGAGATATTTCAGGATTAAGTGATATAATCTATGTAAAGTGTTTGGAACAGTCCCTGGCACAAAGTGTAAGCTCGATAAATGCTAATATTGATGTGTTCATTATTCTCAGGAGTATTTCCATTCAGAAGAAGACAGAATTTAACTGAGAGTAATGGTGGACTTTTTCAGCATGATGTCGTTTGCTATTTGAAACAGAGGCCGAGAGAAATAGAAAAAGGTGATCGGGTGCTTTCAATCTTCTCTTCCAGAGGATAATTTATTGCTACTGCACACACTGGAGTTGGAAGGGGAAGCACAGTTCCTAAATCATCATTCTGAACCACCTTATGCTCTTCTGTCACAGCGTCAGAAACCTTTAAAGCAAAAGTCCTGAGAACAGATCCATCCCAATAGTCAGAACCTTTTTCTTATTCTTCTTCCCCTTCTCTATCCTCTTTTCCCTGGCTCACCTTTCCCTCCCTCCCTGCCTGCCTCCCTCCCTCCCTCCCTCCCTCCCTCCCTCCCTCCCTCCCTCCCTCCCTTCCTTCCTTCCTTCCTTCCTTCCTTCCTTCCTTCCTTCCTTCCTTCCTTCCTTCCTTCCTTCCTTCTGTTTTCACAAATTTGGGTGTGTGGCTTGGAGAACAGAGGATGGGGCGGCTTTTAAATCCATAGCTAGGTACCCTTGTGTAAGACAACTTATACAATCATATGAAACAGCCCTTACTCCCTTCTGAATTCTTAACTTTTATTTGAGCCCACCCAATGGTGATTGTTTTGTTTTATTTTAAATTGTGGAAAGTACACATAACATAAATTGGCCATCTTAACCATTTTTAAGTGTACAGTTTAGTAGTGTTAAGTGTATTCACATTATTGTGAAGCTAATCTCCGGAACTTCTTCATCCTGCAAAACTGAAGCTCCGTACCTGTTAAAACAACAACTCCCCATCCTTCTGTCCCCTGGCCGCTGACGACCACATTCTACTTTCTGTCTCTATGAATCTGACTACTCTAGGTACCTTTATCAGTGGGATATCAGTATCTGTCCTTTTGTGACTCGCTTATTTAAATTAGCTTAATGTCCTTTAAGGTTCATCCATGTTGTAGCACATGTCAGAATTTCCTTTCTTTTTAAGGATGAATAATTCCATTGTGTATATATTACAGTTTCATTCTTGATGGACATTTGGGTTGCTGCTTTCTTTTGGCTATTAGTAACAATGCTGCTATGAACATGAACACGGGTGTAAAATATTTCTTTGAGACTCTGCTTTCAGTTCTTTGGGATTTATACCCAGAAGAGATATTGCAGGATCTTGTTTGAAGAACCACTGTACTGTTTTCCATAGTGGCTGCACTATTTTACATTCTTGCCAACAGTATACAAGGGTTCTAATTTCTCCACATCCTCATCAACATATGTTGTTTTCTATTTGTTTTTTGTTTTGTATTTTTTGATAGTCATTCTATTGAGGTATGAGGTGGTATTGCATTGTGGTTTTGATTTTTATTCTCCTAATGATTTTTATTTTCCTAATATTTCCCTAATGAATGAAATATCTATTCAATTCTTTTTCCTATTTTTGAATCAGCTTGTTTGTTTTTGTGGTTGAGTTTTAGAGTTCTTTATATATTCTGAATATTAATATTTTATCAGATATATGATTTGCAAATATTTTCTCCCATTCCGCAGGTTTTCTTCTCATTCTGTTGATACTGTCCTTTGATGCACAGAAGTTCTTAATCTTGATGTAGTTCAATTTATTCTTGCGTCTGTTGCCTGTACTTTTGATGCCCTGTCCAAAAAAATCATTGCCAAATCCAGCGTCATGAAGCTTTTGCTCTATGTTGTCTTTTAAGAGTTTTATAGTTTTAAGTCTCATGTTCAGGTCTTAGATCAATTTTGAGTTAATTTTTGTATGTTGTAAGGTAAATGGTGATTTTTTTTGTTGCTTCTTAAAGACAGTACAATGTTCCTGAAGTATTGTCCTACCCTTTCCCCACTTCTAGACACTACATTACTTTTTATTAAATTTTTACAATGATATAACTTACATAAAGGTTGTTAGTTTTAAGTGTACTGTTTCAAGACTTTTGAAAAATGTACACACCAGGTAAACAACACCACAATCAAGATTAGAACATTTTTGTCACCCTCAAAATTCCCTGGTGCCCAGTTTAGTCAGTTCTTTCTCCTACCCTCAACAGCCACTGATCTGTTTTTTTCTCACTATAGTTGTGTGTTGTCTAGAACTGTTGCTAATAGGGCTGCCGTCTGTACAGCCCTACCATGGGTTGGTGGGGCTGTACAGCCCTCTTAATGTGCAAGAGATAGGACTTTATTTTGCCTTTACCACCAGCACTCATCAATAATGTGCCAGGTTATAGGGATATAAAGAGGAATGGGTCATGGTACTTAACACATTCATGGTCTATTAGGAGCTACTTTTGTATGCTTCATTGAAAGTGCCCCAGACAAGACCCCTGATGTGTGTGTGGTCTAGGAAATGTGCCTAAAAGAACTTAGGCATCTATATTTTAGTGGCAGACCTAAGGCAAGTTAGTACCTGAGTGAATTTGATCAAAGACTTTTTCCGGAGCCACAAGTAGCAATGCGACACACAGAATTCTTACAGAGTAAATAGCCTATACATTGCAGGTGCTGCCCCCTTACACCTGTATTGGAGGATTTGCTGAGTACAGACATTTTGACTTTTTAATGGGTGGCCGTGAAATTGACAAAGGAGGGAGGAGGAAATTGCATCTCTGAAAGTTTGTAGTTCATCATTCTCCTGGGAATGACTCAGCAGCTTCTTCCCTTCTAGCTATAATTCCAGATTCTTTTTCTAATGGATACACTGATATTTTCTCATGTGTATTTCTAACCTTTTGGGCCCTACTAAAAATGTCCTTAAAGGGAAATGGAGAAGTTAGAAGGTATAATTCGAAAACTAGCTTTTATGTGAATCAACTCTACCAATATTTAGGCAATGCCTTATAACAAAACATTTCTAAATTTTAATCAGCTATGAATAAATGGTACTAAATGTGGATAAATGTGGCTCAAAACACTGTAGTGAACTGAGGTAGCTGGTAGATATTAGAGGTTTGTTTTGTGTATTCCTGTGTAGTGCGTCCACCCAGGTATTCATCTAGTAAATTTTGTGGGGTGAAATTATGTGTAATCAAATGCAAAATTCACATTATGCACAAATTGGTCTTTAATATATTAGTTACACTGGAGCACATTCATATTTTTACAACAAACAATACAGCAGAACTAACTGTGTTCTCTAACACTTGACCTGTTATTTTGTTTTGTTTTGTTTCCTCCTGCCTCAGCATTCTGAGTAGCTAGGACTACGGGTGCATGCTAATTTTTACACTTTTAGTAGAGATGAGATCTTGTTATGTTGCCCAGGGTGGTCTCAAGCTCCTGGTCTCAAGCAGTCCTCCTGCCTTGGCCTCCCAAAGTGTCAGGACTATACCCAGTCAAGATTTTGTATATTTAGGATACTAGTCTGTTGCATTTAAATACATTGCAAAAAATATTCTCTGATTTTGTAGTTTGTCTTTTTGCTTCCTTTAAGCTGCCTTTTGCTGAGCAGACATTCTTAGTTTTAATGTAATCAGTTGTATTAATCATTATGTTTTGACTCATATTGTCTTGTTTAAGAAATGCTTTCCTGTATGTCACATAAATATTTTTTGAAGTTTTACTTTCCGTTAAAATCTTAATCTACTTTTTGTTGATTTCTATGTATGATGTGAAATAAAGATCCATTTTTCCTTTTTGTATGTGTATAACTAACTCCGTTTATCAAATAGTCACTCTTTTTTCTGCCCTGTCATCTCTGTCGTGTACCAAATGTAAACAAATGTATCTATTTGGAGGCTTTCTATTCTCTGTTAATAGTTTGTCTAACTCTGATCCAACACCATGCTGTCTTTAATTATTAACATTTTTTGTGTGTGAAATCTTTATACCTGGTAGGGTTACTCCCCTTTCCTTATGCATTTTAAAAAGTGTTTTAAAATACACATAACATAAAATTTACCATTTCAACCATTTAAAGTGTACAATTCAGTGACATTAAGTACATTCATAATGTATAATTATCACCATTATCTGTTTACAGGGATTCTTCATCACTCCAGACAACTAAAACTATTGCTTATTGTTTACCCATTAAGCAATAACTCCCTATTTCTTCCTCTATCCAGACCCTGGTAACGTTGGTAATCTTTAATCTATTTCATATCTCTATAAATTTGCCTGTTCTAGATATTTCAAATAAATTGAATCATACTATAGTTGATCATTTGTGTCTGGCTTATTTCACTTAGTATAATGTTCCAGGGCTCATTCATGTTGCAGCATGTATAAGAACTTCATTCCTTTTTATGGCAAATAATATTCCATCATATGTATATGCCACATTTTGTTTATCCACTCATATATTGATGGATACTTGGGTATTGTCCACCTTTAAGCTAACATAAATAATGCTCCTGTGAACATTGCTGTCCATGTATCTATTTGAGTCCCTGTTTTCAATTCTTTTGGGTATATACCTAGGAATGGAATTTCTGAGTCATATGATAATTCTGTGTTTAACTTTTTGAGGACTCGCTGACCTTTTCCATAATGTCTGCCTCCTTTTATATTCCTGTTAGCACTGTATGAGGGTTACAGTTTCTTCACATTTTTGCCAAAAGAAGTATAAATGATATGCTAAGAGAAGGTAGGACCATATAAAACACTAAATTAAAACTAGAGAAGGCAGAAAAGAATGGAGAACAAAAAAGAAAGAACGAGTGGCAAATGAAAATCAGTTACAAGTATTGTAGATACTAGTCCAACTATATTCATAATTAAAATGTGAATGGCCTACATACATCAATGAAAAGACAGGGACACTCAGAATGGTTAAAATAAAGCAAACAAGACCCCAACTATGTGTTATCTACAAGAAACCCACTTTATAAAGTCACAAATTGACTAAAAGTAAACTGATGGAGAAAGATATGCTGTGCTCTACTAGTCAAAAGAAAGTTGGAATAGCTATACTAATTTCAGACGGCTGGGCGCCGTGACTCAGGATGGGATTACATGGCTCATGCCTGTAATCCCAGCACTTTGGGAGGCTGAGGCGGGCAGATCATGAGGTCGGGACATAGAGACCATCCTAGCCAACATGGTGAAACTCTGTCTCTACTAAAATAAAAAAATTAGCTGGGAGCGGTGACACACGTCTGTAGTCTCAGCTACTCCGGAGGCTGAAGCAGGAGAATCACTTGAACCTGGGAGGCCGAGGTTGCAGTGAGCCGAGATCGCGCTACTGCACTCCAGCCTGGCCTACAGAGTGAGACTCTGTCTGAAAAAAAAAAAAAAAATTCAGACAAAGCCAACTTTAGATCAAGGAAAATTATCAAGGATAAAGAGGAACATTACATAATACAAAGGGGATCAATCTCCAAAAAGAGATGTAACAATTTTAATGTGTATGCACTTGACAACAGAGCATCAATATATGTGAGGCAAAAACTGAGAGAACTGCAAAGAGAAATAGACAAATCCAGTATTATAGTTGGTGATTTCAACACTCTTCTATCAGTAATTGACAGATCCCCCAGACAGAAAGTCAATAAAGACATGGTTGAACTGAACCACATCACCAATCAACTGGATTTATTTGACATTTATAGAATACTTCAACAACAGAAGAATATGCATCTTTTTGGGCTCACATGAAACACTCACCAAGGTAGACCACATTCTGAGCTATAAAACATACCTTAGAAAACTCACAAAATATGCTCTCAGACCACAACAGAATTAAACTAGAAACTGGTAATAAAGATAGCTGGAAAATACCCACATATCTGGAGATTAAACAACACACTTGCCCCAAATACACATGGGGCAATGAAGAAATCGCAAGAGAAATTTTAAAATATTTTCAACGAAGTGAACATAAAAATACAACTTATCAAACTTTGTGGGACCAGTAAAAGCAGTGTTTAGAGGGAAATTTATAGCATTGAACGCATATATGAGAAAAGAAGGAAGGTCCAAAATCAATAATATTTTTTAACCTAAGGAAACTCGAAAGAGCATATACGATTCAAAGAAAGTAGAAGAAAAATAATACAAATTTAAGCCCCAAATCAAGGACATTGAAAGCAGGAAAACAATACAGAAAATCACCAAAAGCTGGTTTTTTTTTTTTTTTGAAGTTTATTAAAATTCACAAACCTCTAGCCAAGCTAATGAAGACAAAGAGAGAAGACCTAAATTATTAATGTCATAAATTAAAGCAGGGCCATGGCTACTGATCTAATGGACATTGTAAGGATGATTATGGACTATTATAAACTACTCTGCTCACAGATTTGATAATGTAGATGAAATGGACCAATTCCTTGAAAGACATGACCTTCCAAAAGTCACACAAGGAGAAATAAATATTGAGCTGACCTTTATATATTAAAGAAATAATTTATTTTTATTTACCTACATGTTTTTACTCTTCTGGTTCTCTTCATTCCTTCCTTTGTTTCTGTGCTTTCACTGGGAGGATTTGCCTCCTGCCTAAAGCACTCCTACTAGTGGTGTGTGTGTAACGTGCTGCAAACAATTCTATTAACTCCATAGGTGCCAAAAATAGACAAGACACAACGGATCAGAGCTAAGCAGTTTATTATACACAGTGCAGCAAACATCAGGAGCATCTGCATGGTACGCTTATTCCCAGAATCATGGCAGAGCTTGGTCCCAGGTGCTATAATGATGTGGCCACAATCTACTACTCTCATAGGTGTGGCATATCACAGCGAGAGTAAATGTCAAAGGCTATTAGGCACTAGCGGTGGCCACAAGATTACATATCAGGAACACTAGCGGTGGCCACAAGATTACATGGCAGGCAGGTAATCACCTTTAGGAAGGTAAGTCAACTGCTGACAGGAGGCACCATCCTTGTAGACCATTTTGGCATACAGATGGGAAGCCTGTCTTTGATTGTGCTTTGTCTTCAGAGTCATGCTGGTAGAGCCATATCTCTTATAATTCTTCAAAGACGTGCTTCAGGATCTGAATCCCACATGTTTAAAATGTCCATTGAAAGCTCTGCTCTTGTCTGCAGCTGATCTGGGTATAATGATTTGGCACCCATAGAATGGGAAGTTTGCTAAACTTTAATTTTTCAGTTAGAATTGTGTAAGTCGGACCAATTGAGATGTCTATAGTGTTAGCTACTGTTTGTGCTGTTAATCATCGGCCTTCCTTGATTAAGGTAAGAATAAATTGTTGTGGGTGGTTTGCTGCTGCGTCTCTTCTGAAAATGAGTTACCCATTGTAAACTGCTGATTTATTTGGGGCATCAAGATAAATACAGTTGATGATTCCTCCAAAGTGGAGGCTTGTCCATCTAAATCATCATTTAAAAGATTTTGGTGATTGCTCCCAATATCTATTTAATAGTTATCCTTTCTTCTGTGGGCAAACTTCCAATGAAAACCTTGATTTCCTTAAGTGCCAGATAGAGTTGTTCTCCACACACATACCTCTGTCAAGGTCAGAAGTCACATGTCATTCACTGTCTTTCCATCTTAGCTCTTCGTTGTCTTTAGTCAAAATGTAAACTTGTGAGAATCAAAATTCCTTTCATACCTCTTTCTGATCAGCTGTTGGGAAAAGCTGAGATATGACCACACCTTCTGCTTATGAAACTCAAGATTTGCTTTGCCAACTAAGGAAACCTATTCGTAGAGGTGAAGCATTTTATTTTTTTTGATTGCATATTTTGATTGCACGTAAGGGCTTTTGTGCTGGGGGAGCTTAAGGTCTAATACGAAAAAATAAAATGAGAGGTACTGAGATATAAATATACCAATGAAAGTCCTTAGAACGTTTCTTCCACTAAAATGAAACAATAAAGTCAGCACACTAAAGGCAACACTAATGAAGTTTTATACATCCTAAATTAATAATAATGGATACTGTGCAATTACTTTCCATTTGCCATTCTTTTCTCCAGAAACTTGTAAGTCAGTTTCACTTTAATGAAGATAATGTGTAAATTCGGAGGCATCTATATGACCTTGGACAAATTAGTGCGAGGCATGTCTTTTCCAGTTCTCTTTCTAAAAGTTAATGTTTTGCAGGTTTTGTGAATCAAAATTAATCCTAACTTTTTCCTAGAAGCCCCAACTTTGAGCCAGAGATTCAAAATAACTTTCAATATTTGAAATGATGAAATCTCTTGGTGACTTTCGTCCATCCTATCCAATGCAGCTAAGTATCCATTGTAATTTGTCACTTTATATGGAATTGTGGTGTACATATGTTTATTTCTGCACATTTTTCAGCCAGAGTTGATCATTTCTGTTATAATTTAAATATAAACGTGTTGATATTCTCATATGGTGGGTTTGGGAATGGAATAGATATAAGTGAATGATGAAAGAGATTTGAAGGTCTTTCCTATGAACTCCTAAGAAAGATACAGTTGAAGCAAAGAAAACCTGGGCCTTAGCTCAGCACTCTAGCGGACAGCTCCAAGGATGTTACTGTATGTCAGATCAATCCACTCCTTTCTACCCCTACTGACTGTCACTTTCCTAAATTAGACAGTGGTTTCTCTGCCTTCAATCTTAGTCAGTTCAGTCCATTTTCATATAATATCTAACGTTATCTTTTTTTTTTTTTTTTTTGAAACAGGGTCTTGCTTTGTCGCCCAGGCTGGAGTGCAGTGGCACAATCTCAGCTTACTCAAACCTCTGCCTCCCAGGCTCAAGTGATCCTCATTCCTCAGCTTCCCAAGTAGCTGGGACAACGGACATACACCACCACGCCCAGCTAATTTCTGTATTTTTAGTAGAGATAGGGTTTCTCTATGTTGCCCTGGCTTGTTTCAAACTCCTAGGCTCAAGTGGTCTGCCCATCTTGGCCTCCCAAAGTGCTAGGATTACAGGTGTGGGCCGCTGCATTCAGCCTCTAAAGTTATCTTTCTAAAATACAAATCATCCTGTCAGTCTTGCCTAAAATCCTTAAATGGTCCGGACCTGTATGCCTTATCTCTAGCTATTTCCTCCTTACATGATTGTTCTAATTCTACTCTATTTAATGTTATTATTTGCCATGGGTGCTCTCAATTCTTCCTCTAACCCATTCTAACTAATTTCTATTCTTCCTTCAGGTCGTAGTTGAGCCACTACTATAATACCTCTGGTGTCTTCCTGACCACTCCCAACCAAGTAGAGTTTCTGGTGTCTTCCTGACCACTCCTAACTCCTAGAATGTTCCTACCATAATGCATATCACACTATGTGGATAATTGCCTCTAATTATTCCCTACTAGATTGGAAATTCCGTGAAGTCCCAGGCCATGCTTTTCTTGGTCACTATTGCATCCTCAATGTCTAACAGAATACCTGGCATTAAGAATTTGCCCAGTATTTATTTGGTAAATAATTGAACGAATGAAGGATCTTGTGATTTCCGTGACAGGCTGACCCAAAGCTTTTACCATCTCAAATGTACAAGTTATTTTGCACTGAGATCACTGTAAGATACAAGAGATAAAATTCAGGGCAAGAATGAAAAACTGTGACTCGTCAAATCTAGGGAGCCTCTTTGTTGAGGGCTGGGCTTGAGAAACACTGATTCTCAGATGCAGAGTAACTACAATAAAACAAAGCAGATTCCTAAATACTGTGTTGAAACTCTGGGGAAAGGAGATCCTAGAACATTTTTACCAAGCAGGGGAAAGGTAAGTGGAAAATAATAGTACAGTTTCCATGTTTTAATAATTTTTGATGTGTAAAGTTCCATTATTTATGTCTGTATTGTTTTATTTTAGGAAATGCAAAAGAGTCTTTTTCTTCACAACATCTTAATTTTTTTCAATCCTAAATTTCCTGAATGTGCTGAGTAACTGAACCTCCTGGAAGACAACTACATTTCTTAATTCCTCGAGTATAGAGCCTTAGCTTTGACCAGGATGAGTCTAAGCCATAGAGAGTACCTGCTATCTGCCCATCCTTCCTACAGACACGGGAGGGCAGTGTAAAAGCAGGTTGATTGTCCCTGGACTTCTTTTGTCTGTCCAAGGTGTTGTAAAAACTTCTACTTCTGCCTTGCCAACTGCTGCATTTCCTGTTCCTAGTCTCAGTTCCCTATTCTTGTAATTATCCCCAATAGAAATGGCGTGGGTTACTACAATAAAAATCCTGTAATTCTGTGTTGTTCTGGAAAATGATACAGAAATTAATTTACATATATCAAAATTGCACAAGAGAGGATCTCAAATTTGTGGTGATATCACCGAAGTGCGGCAGTTCTTTTTGTGAGTTGCAGATTCCTTGAGAATCTGATGAAAGTTATGGATAATCTCCCCAGAAAGATGCACATACACACAATTTTGCATATAATTTCAGAAGTCTCATGAAGTATAGATTAAGGATCTCTGCTGGATCTCTTACTGAAGGACTCTTGAATTCTGAGACTTGGGTACTGAGGGATGAGAAGAATTGGAGGTGCTATGGCTATGAATTTGTTATTAACAATGAAACGTTTCCAAGGAGTGCACCCTGTCACAGAGTTTGATTATATGCTTTGACATGTGCTTTATTAATTTATGACACTGTTAGCTCAAAAGCTATCAGGGAGTGAACAACAGGGTCATTTGGTATTTGCTGAGAGGAGTTACAGACTATTAGCTTTCTAATGAAAAGATATGGATGTACAATTAGAAAAATAAGAATTAGCTAAATTTAGCTAAAGGGGGAAAACGATGTGCTTTAATCTAATATTTCGAAAATGTCAAGACTTAACATATAGCATTGTCCTCCCCACTGCACTACACCTAGTGCTGCCTCTGCCCCTGCCTCGTTCAAAAAAGTCTCATATATTCTTCAATGACTGCAGGGATTCTGAGGGATATAGGCAGCGGGAGCTCTATTTGTAGAAAACTCAGGGAGCTCAGGAGAGGGACAGTGCCTAAGGGGTACTAATCCTGATGGCTGCCTCAAGGACCATGACAAGATGCAAAAGCCACTCACTGAACTGGCAGAGGGGCAAAGTGGATCTCCAGGTGCTCACCTGAAGGAGACAGAATTAGGGGACACAAATCAGGGCTCAACAAGAGTTACTGAGTTGTCTTCCAGCCAGTAGCCTCAGGGTTCATGTCAGACTCCTAGAGGAGGGGGCTAAAATTTAAAGCAAATCCAGTGAGGAGAGGTGGCATCACCCATACTTTGATGTTAGTATGTTCTGGATGTTAGGCTAATCAAGGAAATGCAAAATTGGCGCTGCTTTTAGCCTCCTCACCTGCAAACGTTCTCCTCCCCTCTAATTTCTGTGACATATTGGAAACGCACTATAATACAGTAGTTAAGTGGCTCAGCCGCTTACCAGCTATGTGACCATTGCACGTCATCTATCTGCTTAGCTTCTCATCTATAAAATGGCTAAATAATACTATGTACTTCATAGAGTTATTATGAGAATTAAATGACATAATGCACATAAGTAGTACAGTACCTGCTGCCTAGTAAGCAATTAATAAATGTTTGCCATTTTTGTAGTTATTTGGACATCTATTCTTCCCTACTAACCTGATTTCTCTTCTTCCTCAGGAGCGCCAATTATTCTTAGGTTTGGTCGTTTAACATAATCCCAAATTTCTTGGAGGCTTTGTTCACATTTTCTTATTCTTTTCTCTTTGTCTTTGTTGGATTGGGTTAGTTCTAAGACCTTGTCTTGGAGCTCTGAATTTCTTTCTTTTACTTGTTCAGTTCTATTCCTGAGACTTTCCAGAGCATTTTGCATTTCTGTAAGTGTGTCCAATGTGTCCTGAACTTTCGATTGTTTTCTTCTTGATGCTATCTATTTCCTTAAAATTTTCTCCCTTCACTTCTTGTATCATTTTTTGGATTTCCTTGCATTGGACTTTGCCCTTCTCTGGTGCCTCCCAGATTAACTTGATAACTAACCTCCTAAATTCTTTTTCAAGTAAATCAGGGATTTCTTCTTGGTTTGGATCCATTGCTAGTGAGCTAGTGTGATTTTGGGGGTGTTAAAGAGCTTTGTTTTGTCATATTACCAGAGTTGGTTTTCCGGTTTCTTCTCATTTGGATAGACTCTCAGAGGGAAGGACTAGGGCTGAAGACTGTTGTTCAGATTCCTTTGTCCCATGGGGTGTTCCCCTCATGTGGTACTCTCCCCCTTTTCCTATGGATGTCGCTTCCGGAGAGCCAAGCTGTAGTGATTGTTATCTCTCTTCTGAGTCTAGCCACCTAGCAAGTCTACCAGGCTCTGGGCTGGTACTGGGGGTTGTCTTCACAGAGTCCTGTGATGTGAACCATCTATGGGTCTTTCAGCTGTGGATACCAGCACAGTATTTGGGATATCTCCTGGGTCCTGCGGGAGCAGTCCACTTCTTTCAGAGGGTCTGTGGGTCCTCTCGGGTTTCGCGATTTATTCCTGCAGTCATTCTGGAGCTAAAATTCACAATGTGGGCCTCCACACACTGCTCTGTCGGTCTGAGCAGGAGCTGCAATCTAGTCCTGCTTCCCATCTGCCATGATGGAATCACAATCACCAAGTCCCACAATAGGCCGTCTGTAAGTGGAGGAGCAAGGAAAGCCAGTCCAAGTCCCAAAACTGAAGAATTTGTAATCCAGTGTTTGAGGCCAGGAAGCATCCGGCCCGGGAGAGAGATGTAGGCTGGGAGGCTAGGCCAGTCTATTCTTTTCCTATCCAAGTATTTGAACTAAAATTTTCTTTATTCACTGTAGTCATAATTGGCCCAAAGTAAGAAATACCAGCTTGACATACACAGTAAAGTACAAATTGCAAATTTCCTGTCAGGAACAAAGTCTTAGATGTTAATTTCACAGAATGAAAATCCTTGGAAAAGGTCTACATCTTATTTGAACTAACAAATTATTGTCTTTCACAAGAAAACCACAGGAATTTGAATTTCGGTATTATCAGATGCTCCTTGTTAGCTCAAATACAATTTGCAGTGACATATATGACAGTAGGATTTGCAACAGGATTCTAGGTCTCCTGCCCGCCTCGGCCTCCCAAAGTGCTGGGATTATAAGCATGAGCCACCTCACCCAGCCAGGATTCTAGGTTTTAAGATAACTCCAACAGTTTTCTGGCAGCATAGTGGACTATTATAATAAGCAGAGCAAGTGGCTGCCTATATTATGTGATTTGAGGCCCCCAAAGCCCGGCCCTGATGGCTGGCCAGGAGTCAAAAATCTCATGGTCTAAAACACCTCACAAGTTTATCAACACACGTGGAAGGACTTTAGCGACAGAACAGGAATAAATGCCATTTCTGTCACTTTTTAGCTATGCGATCTTGAGCTAATTTCTTAATTTCACTTTGCCCCAGTTTCCTCATTTATGTGATAAGAATAGTAATATTCACTGAGCTGACTTACTGAGTAATGCTATTAGAGGTCCTAGCATAGTTCCTGGCATGCAGATTTCATTTCCTTCACTATCTAATCACCATTTATAGGGCCAGAAAACAGAGGGCATTTCCTGCTTTGATCTTGTTTTGACATTACAGTTACACAGGAGATTCTGAAGATAGACTTTCAAATATAATATAATTAAATATTTCACCAATGCAAAGTGTCAAACATGAGGAAACATCATAATAATTGATAGCAAGAGAGCAAAGAAAATTACTTTAAAAAGACAATTAAAACACCCATTTGGCTTAAATCTTGTAAAATGGCATTTTATGAAATTACTTTTAATTTATTCATGTAAGATAATTGCTGCTTTATTGTTAAAGGTAGGAAAATAAACATAAATAAAACATTTTTAAAATTAAGAAAAATTAATTTTAGTTGATATCTCCAGACTTCTTTGTGAGAAAAAAAAATCTCTAAGACTATTTTGGATCCTTATGAAACCAACATCTATGGAACTGCTACGGGGCCCTCTGCCTGTGGGCTGGTGAAGATGATGCATCCTTCTCTCCTGGGTTTAATGCCCCCGAGTGGCATTCTCCCTCCACTTTATCCCCACTAAAGCCTCCTTTTAGGAAAAGAAAAAGAAAGGATTCGACATTGAATTCCAGTAAATCTAGGATAATGAACTGAGAGCCAAGAGGAAGATTTACCACCAAACTGATCTCTTGCATCCACTCAGGGTGCCGCAGCCAGTCAGACATGATCTCAAGAACCTGAGTGGCCCTGCCTACCTCTTCTCTGAAAAACAAGCCTGCTTACCAAAACATGGAGAGTTATTTTTTATTGTTAGAGATAGCTTTGAAAAAAGGAAATGCCTCTTAGAAAATAGACCACAATGACTAAAACTCATTAAAAAAATTAAGTGACTGTAACTCGTTAAATTCTGGGCAGTGAGTTTGCTGGGAATAAGGAAGGTGAGGGGGGAAAATGCATAGAACACAAAGAGAAAAGCAGATGAAGGAAAGGGGCCCCCAAGAGTCAATAAGGAGCTCAAAAGAAAATCTCTGGCTGTGGTTTTAAACTAGAATCTGGAGTTTTGAAATTTTTTAGATCTAGCAACAGACTATGATTTAAACAAGAACTCCCCACTCCACACACACATGTAAGAATAGAAAAAACATATACCTCCCATATCCTCTTAGTGGTGGTTTACAGCCATTTAACATGCTTTGTATTGACATCAGGGTCCATTATGGGCATCAAGGCAGCAGGTTGGATTTTTTTTTTTTTAAGCAGTTTGATTTTCAAGACTTTCCCATGGCTTTTAATACTTTTTTTGATTCATCTTCATTAAGGATTTTAAAAGCAAAGGTCTTTACTTACCTTGAAAGTACTACTTTTTCTATCATCATAGTCCCTTGCTAATGGGTTTCTGAATTCCAATTTCATTACTTAATTTTTATAGAACTCTACTTCCTTTATTATTACATTTGCCTTTGTAATATGTACAATCTGTTGGCTAGATATAACAAGGCTTTAAATATTTTCCCTGTGTACCATTAATAAAAATTGGTTGCTGATTCATTTGCTTTGCAGAATAAATCACGGTCTCATCCATGCCTAAGAGAAAAATGGCATGCGTTATCTCCTGATTATACTCACTAGCTATTTTGCTGTGATCCCTCTTCTCCTCTACACGAGTGAAGATAAAATGTTCTTATAGAGAGGAAACAAGCAGAATGGTAAAGCCACTTGGACTTTATAAATGTAATAGTAATAATTTACTTAATAATAGTAACATAACACTTGACGGTTTACTGAAGACCTTCATTTATATTATCTGGTTTGAATCCTGAAGTTATAAATGTGACCTACACAAGTTCATGATTAGTAAGTGAGGGAGGCCTCCCCGCTTCTTTCCTTTAATCAGGCTCAAGTATTTTCCATCTTATGAGCCAAAATCTTTCTCAGTCCCACATTCTTGTTTAGCTACAGCTCTCCTCACCTCGCCTTCAGAGCCAGGCCACTTGAGAGTGATCTGTATATCTTTCCCCTCTTCCTCACTTCCCACTCATTCTTCAGCTCACTGTAATCCGAGGTTGGTGTCCACTACTATATTGGGCAGACCCAGTAAAGATCATTGCAACCTTCTGGTTCCTAAGTGCAGTAAATACTTTTCAGTCCTTCTTTTACTTGATTTCTCTATATTACTTGACATTATTGATTATTCCTGCCTTCTTACACCTAACTCTTCCCTTGGCTTCTGAAACCTCACTGTCTTCTGATTTTCTCCTACCTTTGCAGCAGAGTCTTCATGGTCTCTTCAGTGACTCCTGTTCCTCTGCTTTTCCTTAAATATGGAGATTTCCTCAGGAGGCCAGCTTCCACTCACCTCCCTTTCCTTTTTCTTCCCTTTTCTTGTCATCCCAGAGCAAGCTTATCCGTTTCTCACTGTTTCCTATATAGGCAGATGATTCTTTAAAAAAACGATCTCAAATGTTCTTAAACATAAACAAAAGAAGAAATAATGGTTTAATTAATGTCTGTGTACCCATCACTCAACTGCAAAAATTACCAACACTTTACACATTTTGTGTCACTTATCCTTCCCCATCATGTCACTGCACTTGTAAATATTTGTAAATATTTCAATATACATTTCATGAGGGCTTTGAAGTTATAACCACCGTGCTATTTGTATACTTAAGCAGAATTAACAGTAATTATTTAATGTCATTAAGTAATGGCATTGAATCCAGATTCAAACAAGAAATTGATGACTTTTTTTTTTTTTTTTTTTTTTTGAGATGGAGTCTCACTCTGTCGCCCAGGCTGGAGTGCAGTGGTTCAATTCCAAATCACTGCAAACTCTGCCTCCTGGGTTCAAGCAATTCTCCTGCCTCACCCTTCTGAGTAGCTGGGATTACAGGTGCACACCACCACACCGGCTAATTTTTGTATTTTTAGTAGAGACAGTGTTTCACCATGATGGCCAGACTGGTCTGGAATTCCTGACCTCAAGTGATCCACCTGCCTTGGCCTCCCAAAATGCTGGGATTACAGGCATGAGCCACTGCGCCTGGCCTGATGACTCTTAAATGGGTTCGCATTTCTTATCTGCCTGACCAGGCCTCTGTCTTGGGCTCTGAACCCAAGTATCTATCTCACCTCTCAGCTCCACTTGGAGGCCTCAAAGATGCTTTGTACTCTTTATGTCTCTACTTTAACTTCCTATGGCTTTCCAAGCTATTCCTTATTTTGTGTTTCCTCTCTCAGTAAATGGTACCCCTTGTCTACGCAATTGTTCATGCCAGAAACCTGGGGTTTATTGTTGATATTTCCATCTCACCCACTTCCCATATGCAATATGTTACCAAATACTGTCAACTGTATCTCCTAGATATATTTTCAGTCTGTCCTTCCATCCTCCCTGCCATTATTTTAGTTCAAGTAATTTTTCCCTTGGATTGCTACAACAACCTCCTAAATGCTTGCCATTTCTAGTCCTTCCTCCTCCAGATCTTCTATCCATGACAGCCAGGGATTTATTTATTTATTTATTTTTAATTAATTTTTAATTTTTTTTTATTTTTTTGAGACGGATTTTGAGATGGATTTTTGAGTTTTGCTCTGTTGCCCAGGCTGGAGTGCAGTGGCGTGATATTGGCTCACTGCAACCTCTGCCTCCCAGGTTGAAACGATTATCCTGCCTCAGCCTCCTGAGTAGCTGGGACTACAGGCATCTGCCACCATGTCTGGCTAATTTTTGTATTTCTTTTAGTAGAGACGGGGTTTCCCCATGTTGGCTAGGCCAGTCTCGAACTCCTGACCTCAAGTGATCCACCTGCTTCGGCCTCCCAAAGTGCTGGGATTATAGGCACGAACCACCGTACCTGGCTGGAATCTTTCTAGGATGTAAATCTGGCCATTGCCATCCTCCTTAAAACTCTTCAGGGGCTCCTCATTGTTTTCAGAATCAATTTTAACTTATAAGGCCTTTGGAACCTAGTTCTTGCTAATGTCTCCAGCACAATTTTTTTCTTTTTCTCCTGATACTGGGCGCTCCAGCTATCCATTCCTTTAATGTTCCATGCTCTTTCTCCTCAGGCTTATGTATAGGCTGCCCCTTCTATGCAGAATGCTCTTACATTTCCTCTCCCAACCATTTCCTCATTGATTTAAGCCCTACTAGTCTTCATATCTTCGCCTAAAAACAATACTTTTAGGAAGCCTTCATTTACTTTCCAAATCTTAGTGAGGTGCCTGTTTTCTGGGTGACTAGGGTACCTGGAGGTATCCATTTCTGACTCCTTTTGTAGCTTTTATTCCACAGATAAGAACAGTAATTGCCTGTTATTTGCTGCCTTCTGTCTTATTTATGGTCATAGTCTTAGCATTAAGAATAGCGCCAGGCATGAGGCAAATGCTCAGTAAATATTAGTTGAATGAAAGAAGTCTTCTGAGTCCCACATTCTTTCCAGTATACCACTGTTTCCTAGTGTTGTAAGTATTGTATGTGATAGGTGTTTGCTCCAGTATCTAGGCCTTGGGAAATTCAGTTGGATATGCAGAAAATGGCCAAAACATGGAAATAAGGTAGTATAGGTAAAGACTGTTAGTTAGTTTGTGTCTTAGGGCTTTTGTAATAACTATTCACATTCCCTATAATATTGTCCCACATCTTCACCTAGTTGGCTCCTTGTCACCTAGACAAGTGTAAATATCACCCTCAGAAAGGTATTCTGATCTCGCAGTCTAACGTAGTCACATATTTATCACCATGTCCCAATTTTAATTCTACCCATAGTACTACTGTTTCTTTGTTCATTTGTCTTTCTCTCTCTCCCCAAGGGAGACAAGGACTTTTGTCTATTCTGTTCATTGCTGTATAATAGGGACTCTATAAATATGTTTGTTGTATCAGTGGAAAGAGGAATAAATGAATGCCCGCTATAGAAACTGAGGTATTACAGTTCTAGGACTGGTAAGGGAAAATCGCAAGCCTGTTTCCCAAGGAGTAATCTTCGATGTAAGCAAAGTTTTCAAAAGTAAACAAGGCCTCCATAGGTCCTGTTATTAGTTAGACATGGAATCTTGTGTATAACTTTTTTTGTGTGCTATTTCTAATGCTTTTTTTTTTTCCTTTCTTTTCTTTTTTTAGAGGCAGGGTCTTGATCTGTTGCCCAGGCTGGAGGGAAGTGGTGCAATCATAGCTCACTGAAACCTCAAACTCCTGGCCTCAAGCCTCCCACCTCAGCCTTCCAAACTGTTGGGACCACAGACGTGAGTCACCATGCCCAGCCTAATGTTTTCCTTTTCTCTTCTCTTCTCTTTTCTTTTATTTCTTTTCTTTTCTCTTCTCATCTTTTTCCTCTCCTCTCCTTTCTTTTCTTTTCTTTTCTTTTCTTTTTCTTTTCTATTTTTTTTTTTTTTTTTTTTTACAAGGTCTTGCTTTGTTGCCCAGGCTAGGGTACAGTGATGCTATCTTGGCTCACTGCAACCTCCATTTCCCAGGTTCAAGTGATTCTCACACCTCAGCCTCCTGAGTAGCTAGGATTACAGGCAGCTGCCACCATACCTGGCTAATTTTTGTATTTTTAGTAGAGATGAGGTTTCACCATGTTGGTCAGGCTTGTCTCAAACTCCTGACCTCAAGCAATCCACTCACCTTGGCCTCCCAAAATGCTGGGACTACAGGCACGAGCCACCACACCCAGCTTAATATTTCTTTTCTTAGGGAGATGTGGAAGCTGTTTGATGGATGCTCTCCATCAACACACCTTTCTTTCTTTCTTTTTTTTTTTTTTTATGTTACTTTAAGTTCTGGGATACATGTGCAGAATGTCCAGGTTTGTTACATAATTACACACATGCCATGGTGGTTTCCTACACTTATCAACCTGTCATCTAGATTTTAAGCCCCACATGCATTAGGTATTTGTCCTAATGCTCTCCCTCCCCTTGCCCCCAACCTCCCGACAGGCCCCGGTGTGTGATGTTCCCCTCCCTGTGTCCATGTGTTCTCATTGTTCAACTCCCACTTATGAGTGAGAACATGCAGTGTTTGGTTTTCTGTTCCTGGGTTAGTTTGCTGAGAATGATGTAGTCCACCTTTCTTAAGTGAGGTGATAAGCATGTGCTAATATCAGCAGAACCAAAAAGAAGCAAGCTCTGGGAGAGGTGTAAATGAATAAGGAAGGTAATCAGGGAGCATTCCGAAAGAAACTTTTTAACAGAAGAAGGAGGCAACAGTTTGCATAGTTGAGCTTCAGAAACCCTGTTTGCAGAGACTCCTAATGAGGCTAATGAAATTACCCCAAAGAACAGTAAGGTTCAATTTAGGTTGCTGGCTTTCTTCTCAACACCACAGTTGTGTGGGACTTTGGGCAATAATGGTGGTCACTGTTGAGAGTGGGACAAGTGGGGTTTGGAAAGGCAGTGGGATATGAAAGTACATTTCTCCTTCCTTCCTTCCTTCCTTCCTTCCTTCCTTCCTTCCTTCCTTCCTTCCTTCTCTTTCTTTCTTTCAGATGAAGTCTCATACTGTTGCCTGGGCTGGAGTGCAGTGGCACAATCTCGGCTCACTGCAACCTCCGCCTCATGGGTTAAAGCGATTCTCCTGCCTCAGCCTCCCAGGTAGCTGGGATTACGGGCACCCACCACCACACCCAGCTAATTTTTTGTATTTTTAGTAGAGCCAGGGTTTCACTATGTTGGCCAGGCTGGTCTCAAACTCCTGACCTCATGATCTGCCTGCCTTGGCCTCTCACAGTGCCGGGATTACAGGCATGAAACACTGTGCCTGGCTGAACGTCCATTTCTAGTGAGAGGCAAGACACAGCCGATGTCTCTGAGAGTGGATATGAAGAGTTGGATTAAACTCCTTTTCTTGGTTCCTTGTAACCTTCACAAATGTAGTCCAAGGATGGTCTCAATATCACAGTGCCCAACTGGTAGCCACAGCAAACTCATGGTTGGAGCGTCTATTTTTGAGGCCAGCTTTGAGTTGAAACATTCGTTTTACCTAGTTCACTGAAAATTGAATGAGAATATATGACTTTCCAGCTTCTAGTTTCACAGTTCCTTAATGCCAGTGCTCAATGAGACTTGCTGTAAAGGGGGAAATGAGCACACCAGAGAGATTTTCATAAAGTTACTCAGTTTGAAGGACCGTCCTTTATTCCGAAGTGACCCTTTCAGTGTTACTTTTTTTCTTTTATGGAATATGTGAGAAGTATATTATAACTTTTATCTTAGTTTAGTTCTTGTTTAGAAAAACAATTAAAAGTTGGATTTGGAGATATCAAGAAAGGCCTTTGAAAAAGTAACATTCCAGTGGAGAACTGAACAATGAATACAAATTGCCAGGTGAATGGTGTAAGGAAGACCGTTAGAGAAAAGGCACCAAATGTAGGAATACAATGAGACAAGATGGAGAGTGGAGTATTATAAGGAATAAAAAGGCCTTGAACATTCAAGGAAAGAGGGTCAGTAGATGAAGCCTGGGGGTAGTTGGGACAAGATCATGTAGGATCTCAAGGCCACACCAAGGGCTTTGCACTTTTCTCAAGAGCAACAGGAAGCAGTATCAGTTAAGGGCACATAAGGAAAACAGAAACCTCTCTACAAATTTCAATAAAATGAATTTAATACAGGGAATTGGTTAACACTTCTACAAGGTGGCTGAGAGAGCAATGCATGCCCATTGAGATAACCTGATATTAACACTGCAGGAGGTATTTTCCACCCCACTGGACTCGTGATATTCTTAGAACCTGGGAGTGCCCAAAGTGACTCTTGGAGCAGGTGGTGAAACCATGGAGCAGAGGACCTGGTGCTGAAACTGGGATCACTTCAGATCTACTTCACTTCTAAAGTCGCTGTCTGAAGGGATGGGAGCTTTCCTCCTCTGCCTGCCTTTTACTCTCCTGCCCATGCTTCCTGTTAATAAAGGCTAATAGGAAATGTAGCTTACAGATTCCTAGCCATGATATGATCGTGTGGAATAGAAAAGGGTGAATGTGGGACTGGGAGACAATAATAGGATGAGTCAGTAAAAGGTTTACATTAGGGGAGGGAAAAGAATCTGTAGATTGCGACAAGATTTATATGTTTATGAAAACTTCCCTTCTGGGGTTTACAAAGCCATCTCCATTCATGGCTAGTATTATCCAGTGAATTCCAGTCACTCAACTTAAAGCCTGCTGATCTTACATTCTCTTTTCTATAGGTACCATCTGAGTTCCTAGTTACATGTAATTACCTAGGCCTTGCCATGAATGAAGAAATAATTCTAAATTTATAGACCATAGGGGAAGAAGCAGCTCTCAAACTGTTTGGCTCAGTACACCATTTAAAAAAACTATTGAAGACCCACACAAGAGCTTCCCCTTTATATCTATCAACATTAACCTATGAGTTATACAAAAGAATCTAATAACAATAGATACGCTTTGTTGAATACCTACTGTGTCATAACACATTACAATGTCTCATTTAATTTTCACAATAAAGCTGTAAACTGGGTACTATTTTTATGTCCACTTTAGAGTAAAGGTAACTGAGGCTGAGGAAGGTAACCTAATAAATGGAATTATTGACATTTGAACTAGGGCTTTCTGACCCGAAACCTGTGCTCCTACAATCATAGCACAGTATCTAGCCTAGAATTCTGGGAGGAGCACCTTGATAAGAACCTCGAAATGTAAGCTGATTCACTGATGTCCAATTTCTTACTTGTGAGATTCCCAATGGGAATTCTGGGTTAGTTGAGCAAGACACACAATACTCAGGATCTTTTGTATCTTGAACTTTTTAAACTAATGATACTTAAAATGTATGGTCAAAAAATGTTTTTCACTGTAGGGTAAATGTTCTCACTTTTACCTAGAAATCATATCATTCTCTTCCTCGCTGAAAAGTTCTAAGATTTATTTCCTCCTTTATTGTTTGTGTTTCCTTTTTAATCAGGTTATTTTGTTAAGTACACAAAGTTTAGTTAAAAGACTAGTGTGAAATGTTTTGCAAATAATTTGATCAGGCCACAGTGACTGGAAGGGAAAGTAATTCTTCTGGAGGGAGAGCTGAAATTCCTTAGCAGAACCTATCTGACGCTTTTTTGAGGTTCATAGCAATGCAAAAGATAAACAGTGTTTGGAGATCATTTAAACCTGAAGCAAACCCATGAAATACCATTATACTCTACCGACATTTCAATTCAGAAAGAGAATCATTGTGCACACGTTAGTAAGAGTGTTATTTTAAAATATAACATGGAATGTGTTTTGTAGAAGTAGGCCAATTGGCTGGTGCTGATTGTTAGGTTTCGCAGAAGCCTAAGTGGAGTGACTTTTCCTCTTTGTAGAAAACCTGGCTGGGCATGATGGCTCACGTCTGTAATCCCAGCACTTTGGGAGGCTGAGGCAGGCAGATCACCTGAGGTCAGGAGTTTGAGACCAGCCTGACCAACATAGAGAAACCCTGTCTCTACTAAAACAATACAAAATTAGCCGGGCATGGTGGCGCATGCCTGTAATCCCAGCTACTCAGGAGGCTGAGGCAGCAGAATCGTTTGAACCCAGTGCGTGGAGGTTGCAGTAAGCCAAGATCGTGCCATTGCACTCCAGCCTGAGCAATAACAGCGAAACTCCATTAAAAAAAAAAAAAAGAAAGAAAGAAAAAAAAAGAGAGAGAGAGAGAGAAGGAAGGAAGGAAGGAAGGAAGGAAGGAAGGAAGGAAGGAAAGGAAGGAAGGAAGGAACGAAGGAAGGAAGGAAGGCAGGCAGGCAGGCAGGCAAGAAAACCTATGGGATGGGAGGCCGAGGAGGGTGGATCACCTGAGGTCAGGAGTTCGAGACCAGCTTGGGCAACATGGTGAAACCCCATCTCTACTAAAAATACAAAAATTAGCTGGACGTGGTAGTGCATGCTTGTAATCCCAGCTACTCAGGAGGCCGAGGCAGGAGAATCGCTTGAACCCGGAAGGTGAAGTTTGCAGTGAGCTAAGCTCGCGCCACTGCACTCCAGCCTGGGTGACACAGCGAGACTCTATCTCAAAAAAAAAAAAAGAAGACTAAAGCTTCAGGCTATAGTAACAGTAGACTTGTCTTGACTATACATAATAATGGTGTATTAACATAATATGAACGGTGCCAGCAAAGCTTGACCATTTTGCTTAAAAATGCGTTGTTGTTTCTTCCCAATTAGATTCCTATACTAGTTCAGCATTAATTGTTATATTGTTATTGCTGTTTAAATTAGAAGCCACGGCCTTTAACAGAATAATCTAGGCAGATATATTCTGTTTTAGGCACTGTACTACATTAGGTTTTTGTCAGAGTTGCTACTGTTCCTCTCGCTTTTCTTACCATAAATAGTTGAAAATACCACAAGCTTTCTGTAACATTAATTCTTGAAAGACCTATTAGGCTGTGAAACCAACTTCAAGGTGGTATAGTCATCATGAAACTAGTATCATCTGGTTGAAATTTGATTCCTTTTGTATTCCATGTTATCCACTCAAGGTGAAGTTCTTGTGTATTGTTCACACTTCTGGTTTGTTTCCTTGGTTGACCTCCTATAGACAGCTTCTATATAGGTAAACATGGGTGGAAAGATATTACATTTTAGTTGCTGTTTATTAATTCTTTGAAGTCATCTGAGTTCCCAGTTACATGTAATTACTTACGCCTTGCCATGAATGAAGAAATAATTCTGAATTTATTGACCATAAGGGAGAGAAGCGGTTCTCAAAGTGTTTGGCTCAGTACACCTTTCTTAAAAATTACCGAAGACCCACAAAGAGCTTCCCTTTATATCTATCAACACTTATTCTATTAGAAATTAAAGTAGATATTTAAAAAATATTTATTTCATGTCATTAAATATAACAACAATAAACCCACTATGTGTTAGCATAAATAACATTTTAAAATGAAAAATCACAATATATATATATTTTTTATTTTTACTTTTAGAGATAGGGTCTTACTCTGTTGCTTAGGCTGGAGTGCAGTGGCATGTAACTTTGCCACTGTAGCTCACTGTAACCTTGAATTTCTGGGCTCAAGTGATCCTCCTGCCTCAGCCTCCTGAGGAGCTATGACTACGGGTGTGCACCACCATGCCTGGCTAATTAAAAAAAAAATTTTTTAGGGATGGGATTTGGCTGTATTGCCCAGGCTGGTCTCAAACTCTTGGCCTCAAGAGATCCTCCCACCGTTTGCCTCCAAAAGTGTTGGGATTACAGGCGTCAGCCATCACACCCAGCCTATATTTTTAATTAAACTTATTGTGACATAATTATAGATTCACTTGCAGTTGCACAAGATAATACAGAGAGATTCCATGTATCCTTTGGCAGTTTCCCTCAATGGTATAATCTTCCAAAACTATAGAACAATATCAACCAGGATATTGACATACGGTCAAGATATAGAAGAGCTCGGTGACCACAAAGATCCCTTCTGCCCCTACCACCAAACCTTAGCAACCACTTATCTGTTCTCCATTTCTATAATTTTATCATTTCAAGAATCTTATACGAATGGAATCATATAGTATGGAAACTTTTGGGATTGGCTTTATTAACTGAGCATAATTTCCTGGATATTCCTCCAAGTTCTATGTATCAAGAGTTTGTTCCTTTTCATTGCTGAGCAGTATTCCATGGTATGTATATATCACAGTGTATTTAGCCATTCACTTATTGAAGGACATCTATGTTGTTTTCAGTTTTTGGCTATTACAAATATGGCTGCTATGAACATTTGTGTACGGGTTTTTGTGTAAACATAAGCATTCATAAGTATTCTTTTTTTTTGGAATAAATATCCAGAGTGCAATTGCTGGGCTATATTGTAGTTGCATGTTTAGTTTTGTAAGAAACTGCCAACCTGTTTCCCAGAGTGGCTGTACTCTATATTTTACATTCTCACCAGCAATGTGTGAGTGATTCAGTTTCTCTATATCCTCACCAGTACTTAGTTTCCTCTTATTACTATTATTGGGGCGGGGGCAGTATTTTTCCCATGTTTTTATTGTGGTAAAATACATATAACATAAAATTCATCATTTTAGCCATTCGTTAGTGTGCAATTCAGTGGCATTAAGTACCTTCATATTGTTGTACAACCATCACCACCATCCATTTCTATATCTCTTTTCAGCTTATGGAACTGAAGTTCTACACCCAGTTAACAATAACCATTCCTTCCTCCCTTCACCCCTGGCAACCACATTCTACTTTGTCTTTATGAATGTGACTATCTAGGTATCTCATATCAGTGGAATACTATTTTTGTTTTGTGACTGACTTATTTCACTTAGCCTAATGCCCTCAAGTTTTATCCATGTTGTAGTATGTGTCAGAATTTCTTTCCTTTTTAAGGGCAAATAGTATTCCACTGTATGTATATACCACATTTTGCCTATGCATTCGTCTATCAATGGGTACTTGGATTGCTTCCACGTTTTGGCTATGGCTGCCATGAACATAGGTGTACAAAGATCTCTTCAAGGCCCTGCTTTTAATTCTTTTGAGGATATACCCAGAAGTGAAATTGCTGTATCATACAGTAATTCTGTTTAATTTTTTGGAAAACTGCCATATAATTTTTCCCAATGACTGCACAATTTTATATTCCCACCAGCAGTGCATAAGGGTTCTAATTTCTCCTATCCCCAGCAACATGTATTATTTTCTTTTTTTTTAATAGTAGCCACCGTAATCAGTGTGAGGTGGTATCTCATTATGCTTTTGATTTGTGTTTACTTAATGATTAGTGATACTGTCTATATTTTCTTTTTTTTTTTTTTGAGACGGAGTCTCGCGCTGTCGCCCAGGCTGGAGTGCAGTGGCCGGATCTCAGCTCACTGCAAGCTCCGCCTCCCGGGTTCACGCCATTCTCCGGCCTCAGCCTCCCAAGTAGCTGGGACTACAGGCGCTGCCACCTCGCCCGGCTATTTTTTGTATTTCTTAGTAGAGACGGGGTTTCACCGTGTTAGCCAGGATGGTCTCGATCTCCTGACCTCGTGATCCGCCCATCTCGGCCTCCCAAAGTGCTGGGATTACAGGCTTGAGCCACCGCGCCCGGCCGATACTGTCTATATTTTCATGTGCTTATTGGCAATTTGTATATCTTCTTTGGAAAAATGTCCATTCAAGTCATTTGCCTATTTTTGAATCAGGTTGTTTGGGTTATTTTGTTGAGTTTTAGGAGATCTGTATATAGTCTGGCTTTTAAGCACTTATCAGTTATGTGATTTGCAAACATTTTCTCCCATTTTGTGGGCTGCCTTTTTATTCTATTGATAGTGTTTTTTGATGTACAAAAGTTTTTGATTTTCATGAAGTCCAACTTGTCTATTTTTTCCTTTTGTTGATTGTTTTTGTCATACCTAAGAAATCATTGTCAAATCCAATGTCATGAAGATTTTGCTCTGTGTTTCCCTCTAAGAATTTTATAGTTCGAGGTTTTATGTTTAGGTCTTTGATGCATTTTGAGTGAATTTTTGTATGTGGTGTTAGGTAAGGGTTCAACTTCATTCTTTGGCATTGGATATCCAGTTTTCTTAGGATCATTTATTGAAAAGACTGTCCTTTCCCTATTGAATGGTCTTAGCTCCTTTGAGTGGGTCATACTTTCCTGTTTCTTTAAACGTCTTGTGATGTTTTATTGAAAACGACATTTAAATCTAACAATGTGGTAACTCGAGACATCAGATTCTCCCCCTTCCATAGGGTTTGCTGTGTGTGTGTGTGTGTGTGTGCTTGTTTTGTTTATTTCTACTTTTGTTTCTAGATTGTTGCAGGCTGTGTCTGTGCCGGGGATCAGCTTGAGGTATAAACTTTTCTGAGCCCGTGCCTTCCCTTGAACATGCAGAGTCACTTTCTAAATTCCCTGCATATGTGGTTGTTTTTGAATGTCCTAGCCCCTAAATGCTTGGCTCCCAAAGGAGAAAAAGAAAAAAGAAGGGAAAAGGGAGGGAGCCATATAGCCTGCAAGTTATTTCTGCCTGAGTGGGAGGGCCTTGTAGCAATGGGAATTTGCGACAATTACTGCCTATCTCTGTGTCGTCTGCACCTCCATGATCAAAAGCAGCAATCCGTGATTATAACCCAGCTCTCCAGCATTTGAAGGATTGGGTCTTTTTTGTCTACCCTGGCTGAGGCAAACTGCAAGCTGCTCCTGGAATATGTGTACAGCTGCTTACCAGGTGGCTTGGAGTGGGGGATGGATAGCTGCTGCTGAGCTAATAGCTGAAATTCACCAAAATTAACCCACAATTTACTGTTTAAGTCTTCCTCTGGAAGCTGCAAGCCTTCAATAGACTCCAGAGTTGATCTTGTTTTCCTGCTACATTGCTGAAACCTTTTATTAGTTCTAGAATTTTTTTGATTCTAGATTTCTTGAGATTTTCTATGTAAACAATCACGTTCTCTGCAAATGGGGGCAGTTTATTTCTTCCTTTCCAATTGGTATGCCTTTTACTATTTTTCTTACCTCACTGCAGTAGCTAGAACTTTCAGTGCTATGCTGAATTGAAGTGATGAGAGTGAGCATCTTTATTTTGTTCCAGAATTTAGACCAAAAGCAGTCTTTCATCTGTAGGATTTTTGTAGATGTTTTTATCAACTTGAGAAAGTTCCCACTGTATTCTTAGTTTGCTAAGGGTTGTTTTGTTTGTTTGTTTTGTTTTGTTTGTTTGTTGTTTTGAGACAGAAGGAATCTCTCTCTATTGCCCAGGCTGGAGTGCAGTGGCACCATCTTGGCTCACTGCAACCTCTGCCTCCTGGGTTCAAGTGATTCTCTTGCCTCAGCCTCATGAGTAGCTGGGACTACAGGCGTGTGCCACCACTCCCGGCTAATCTTTTGTATTTTTAGTAGAGACAGGGTTTCACAGTATAAGCCAGGATGGTCTCAATCTCCCGACCTCAGGTGATCCACCCACCTCAGCCTCCCAAAGTGCTGGGATTATAGGTGTGAGCCACCACCCCCAGCCAAGAGTTCTTATCATGGATGAGTATTGGATTTTGTCAAATGCTTTTTCTGAATCAATCAATCCCATGAATTTTCTCCTTTAGCCCATTGATAGGGTGGACCATTACATTGCTTGATTTTTGAATGTTGAACTAAACTTGCATACCTGAAATAAATAGTTGGTTATGCTGTATAATTCTTTTTATACATGGTTTCATTCAATTTGCTAATATTTTGTTAAGGATTATTATGTCTATACTGATGAAAAATATTGATCTGCAATTTTCTTTTCTGTATTGTCTCTGTCTGGTTTGGTATCAGGGTAACACTAACCTTATACATTGAGTTGGTAAGAGTTCCTTCCTCTTTTACTTTCTTGAAAATATTGTGTAAAATTTGTGTTAATTCTTTATATGTTTTGTGGAATTTTCTAGTGAAGCTATGTGGGCCAGGAAATTTCTTTTTCGCTTTTCAATGACAAATTCAACTTCTTTGATGGTTATAGGACTAGTCAGGCTGTCTGTTTCATCTCAGTTAAGTTTTGGTAACTTGTGGTATTTGAGGAATCGGTCCATTTTCTTTAAGTTCATAGTATTCCCTTATTATCTTTTTTGGCTTAAAAAATTACAGTAAAACATATGTAGCATACAATTTACCCTTTTAACCATTTTTTTTTCTCTACTTAGAGACAGGGTCTTGCTCTGTTGCTCAGGCTGTAGTACAGTGGCATGATCATAGCTCTCTGTAGTCTGGAACTCTTGAGTTGAAGTGATCCTCCTGTGTCAGCCTCCTGAGTAGCTAGGACTACTGATGCATACCACAATCCCTGGCTAATTTAAAATATTTGTTTAGAGACACGGCTGTGCTGTGTTGCCCAGGCTGGTCTTGAACTCCTGGCATCATGCAATCCTCTCACTTTAGCCTCCCAGTAGCTGGAATTACAGGTGGAAGCCACTGCACCCAGCTCTTAACCTTTTTTTTTTTTTTTTGAGGTAGAGTCTCACTCTGTTGCCCAGGCTGGAGTGCAGCGGCGCAATCTCCGCTCACTGCAAACTCCGCCTCCCGGGTTCATGCCATTCTCCTGCCTCAGCCTCCTGAGTAGCTGGGACTACAGGTGCCTGCCACCACGCCCGGCTAATTTTTTGTATTTTTAGTAGAGATGGGGTTTCATCGTGTTAGCCAGGATGGTCTCGATCTCCTCACCTCGTGATCCGCCCACCTGGGCCTCCCAAAGTGCTGGGATTACAGGCGTGAGCCACTGCGCTTGGCCCAACTTAATTCTTTTACATGTGGATATCCGGTTGTTTCAGCACCTCTTGTTGACTTTTCTTTCCCCACTGAAGGATCTTAGAACACTTGTCAAAAAATCACTTGACTATAAATATATGGTTTTATTTATTCTCAGTTCTATTGCATCAATCTATATATCCATCCTTTGCCAGTTTCAATTTTTTTTTCTTACTATAGCTTTGTAGTAAGTTAGGAAATTGGGAAGTGTGAGTCCTCCAACTGTTTCTTATTCAAGGTTGTTTTGGCTATTTGGGGTCCTGTGCCATTTCATATGTATTTTAGAATGGCTTCTCTATTTCTGCAAAAAATGCCACTGGAATTTTGCTAGGGATTGCATTGAATATATAGATAGCTTTGGGGAACATTGCCATCTTAACAATAGTGAGTCTTCTAGTACATGAACATGGATTGTCTTCTCATTTATTTAGGCTTTAAGATTTTCTTTTAGTAATGTTGTATCATTTTTAGTATACAAATCTTGCATCTCCTTGGGTAAATTTATTCCTAAGTATTTTAATCCTTTTGATGCTATTATAAAATGAATTTTAAAACATTTCTTCTTAGATTACTTATTGCTAGTTTATAGTAATTCAATAGATTTTTACATGTTTATTATTTTATCATAGATTTTTGGTGAATTTATTAGCTCTAGAAATTTTCTTCGTGTATTCCTTAGGCTTTTCTATATATATATATGATCATGTCATGTGAAAATAAAGGTAGTTTTACTTCTGCTTTTCCAATTTGGATGACTTTTATTTCTTTTTCTTGCCTAATTACTCTGTCTAGGATTTCCAGTGCAATGTTGAATAGAAGTAGTAAAAGCTATCATTCATGTCTTGTTCTGATTACAGTGGGAAATCTTTCAATCTTTCACCATTGAGTATGATGTCAGTTGTAGGTCTTTCATGAATGTCCTTTAACCTGTTGAGGAAATTCCCTGTTATCACTAGAATAGAGAATTTTTTTGTATCATGAAAGGGTGTTGGGTTTTGTCAAAGGCTTTTACTAGATCAATTAGGACCATATGGTTCCTCCTCATTATTCTACTAATGTGGTATATTATAGCGATTGTATTTCCTATGTTGAACTACCCATGCATTCCTGGGATGAATCTGCTTTATTGTCATGTATAATTATTCTAATGTACTTCTGGATTTGGTACACTAGTATTTTGTTGAGGATTTTTGCTTCTTGCTATCATAAGTGATACTGGTCTACAGTTTCTTTTCTTGCCTTGTCTTTGTCTGGCTTGGTGTCAAGGTAATGCTGGCTTCATGGAATGAGTCAGGACGAATTTCCTCCTCTTCGATTTTTTTGAAGAATTTGAAAAAGATTAATGTTAACTCTTCTTTAGATGTTCAGTAGAATTCACCAATGAAGTCATTTAATCCTCAGCTTGTTTTTGGTTGGGTGATTTGTGGTTATTGATTCAATCTGTTTATATGTTATAGGTCTATTGAGATTTTCTGTTCCTTCTTGAGTCAGTTGTGGTAGTTTGTGTTTCTAGGACTTTGTCCATTTCATCCTGGCTGTCTAACATTTTGGTTTACAGTAGTTTATTATATTCCCTTATAATCTTTTTATTTCTGTAACCTTAATAATAATGTTCCTATTTGTTTTTTTGAGACAGGATCTCACTCTGTCACCCAGATTGTAGTGCAGGAGTGTGATCAGAGATCACTGCAGCCTCAATCTCTTGGACTCAAGCGATCCTCCTGCTTAGCTTCCTCAGTAGCTAGGACTACAGGCATGTGCCACCACACCCAGTTAATTTTTTTATTTTTATTTTTTTGTAGAGACAAAGTCTTACTATGTTGCCTAAGCTGTCTTAAACCCCTGGGGTCAAGCAATGCTCCTGCCTTGGCCTTCGAAAGTGTTGGGATTACAGGTGCGAGCCACCAAGCCTGGCCTTTGTCACCATGCCCAGCCTGTTCTCGGTTTCATATTTGATTTTAGTAATTGAGTTTCTCTCCTTTTTTTTTAAAGTCATTCTAGCTAAGCTTTGTCCATTTTGTTGATCTTCTCTTTTCTTTTTTTTTGGAGACGGAATCTTGCTCTGTCTCCCAGGCTGGAGTGCAGTGGTGCGATCTCGGCTCACTGCAAGTTCCACCTCCCAGGTTCACGCCATTCTCCTGCCTCAGCCTCCCCAGCAGCTGGGACTACAGGTGCATGCCGCCACACCCAGCTAATTTTTTGTATTTTTATTAGAGATGGAGTTTCACCATGTTAGCCAGGATGATCTCGATCTTCTGACCTTGTGATCCGCCTGTGTCAGCCTCCCAAAGTGCTGGGATTACAGGCATGAGCCACCGCGCCCAGCCCATTTTGTTGATCTTTTCAAATAATTAACTTTTGGTTTTACCAATTATTTTGTTTATCTAATTGTCAATTTCATTTATCTGCACTCTAATCTTGATTATTTCCTTTCTTGTTCTAGCTTTGGATTTGGTTTGCTCTTCTTTTTCTTGTTAATTAAGGTGTACGGTTAGATTATTGACCTAAGATTTTTTGCTAATGTAGGCTATGAATTTCCCTCTGAGCACTGCTTTCACTGCATCCATATGTTCTTATATATTGTATTTTCATTCATCTCAACGTATTTCCAATCATTCCTGTGATTTCTTCTTTAACCTATTAGTTGTTTAAACTGTTATAATTTTAATGGCTGTAGTGAAATCCTCTGTATTATTCCTGATACTGATGATTTATATATTTCATCTTTTTATCTTTCTCAGTCTTGCTAGAGGTTTATCAGTTTTATTGATTGTCTTCCAATGAAGAAGCCTTTGTTTTATTAATGTTCTCTTTTGTTATCTTTCTTTTTATATTTTTAGACATGGGGTCTTGCTGTGTTGCCCAGAATGGCCTTGAACTCCTGGGCTCAAGCAATTCTCCTGCCTCAGCCTCTTGAGTAGCTGAAACTACAGGCTCATACCACTACACCTAGCTAATATTTTCTATTGTTTTCAGTTTCATTTATTTCTGTTCCTGTCATTTTTTTTTTTTTTTTTTTGAGACAGAGTCTCGCTCTATTGCCCAGGCTGGAGAGCAGTGGGGCGATCTTGGCTCACTGCAAACTCCGCCTCCTGGGTTCATGCCATTCTCCTGCCTCAGCCTCCTGAGTAGCTGGGACTACAGGCGCCTGCCACCACGCCCGGCTAATTTTTTGTATTTTTAGTAGAGACAGGGTTTCACTGTGGTCTTGATCTCCTGATCTTGTGATCCACCTGCCTTGGCCTCCCAAAGTGCTGGGATTACAGGCATGAGCCACCTCGCCTGGCCTATTTCTGTTATTTCTGTTCCTGTCTTATTTCCTTCCTTCCACTTCCTTTGGATTTAATTTGCCCTTCTTTTTCTATTTTCTCGAGATGATTATTTCGATTATTGATTTGAGACCTTTCCTGTTTTCTAATATAAGCATTTAGCAGTATAAATTTCCCTCTTGGTACTACTTTAGCTATGTCCCACATATATTGATAAGTGTATTTTCATACAGAAAGACATTTAAGATACTTACTACATCATGGAATTTCTCAGTACCTAGTCTAATGGCCCTTGATTTCCTTAACTGTGGCCCCTTTCCTTCGTCCAAACCTCTCTTAAATCATGGTTTCTAGACTGTAGAAGTCTGGATTGGCCTAGCTATTGCAGAATAGTGCTAGACTATCTGTTCATTCCTTTGTTTGTTCATGCATTTACCCATTCATTCATTCATTCAACAAACATTTACTGCGGTCCTATACCAGTCATTGTGCTGGCCAGGAATATAGAGATGTTTAAACCGACATACTCCTTCTCTTTATGGCTCTGTCTGGCAAAGATGACAAATAATTAAAGAAATAATTTCAACGGTCACCACTATTTCCTTTGTTATAGGAACTCTACTACCATTAACACAAAGCTAGGTTAAAATTCTATGAGGTTTGTTTTGTTTTGTTTTTTATTCAACAAGTTCTGCCATTTTCTATCCTATTTTCAAAAGTGTTTGCCACCTTGAACCTAGGGTGATCCTCAGCTGGTCTGCACTCTACAGACTATGACAATGGCTTAAAGCTGACTTGTTTCTGATTGGTTAAGGCTGTGGTTAGATGTTTTGAAGATCATCCCTGAGCTGAACCATGACTGCAAACATCTCTGTCTGTCCCTTTCCATTGATCACTCTTTTGTGACACATTCTGAGCCCATAATGGAGTATCACCTTAGCTTTGGGTAGAGTGATACAATTTTTTAGAGTTCTATTCATTAGGTCTTTTGATCATCATCAAACCCTTGATAGATATAGGCCCCAATTGACAGATGAACAAATTGAGACTCAGAGAGGCTAAGTTACTTGCCCGGTCGGGAAAATCAAGAACAGATACAGGTTTTTAGATTCCCACCTAGGCCTTTACTTTTGCCTCAATCTCACTGTCTCTTCCTAGTTGACCATTAAATATATTTTAAAGAGGGCAAAGTCCAATTGCATAATAGGTCTGCCTGTCTGAAACATGATGATTAGTGCTAATGGCTAGGTATTACCTGGCATGCATGTGTTAGGTTTACAGTAAAGAATGTCTACTTTTTATTAACTGTCCTTTTAGATATATTAGTGACTGTCACACCTGAATTATAACAAAGAAGCACTAGAGAAATTCAATGTGGGCGGCAAAATTCTTTGAAGAATAACTAGTTATAATTGGGGAGTCTGAACACATTTCAGAGTTGCACGTTTAATATGCAGTATGGTTAATTGCACTGTAATTACAGTATTTTAGAATGCCATGCTAAGTGTTTAATCCTTTTCAGGTTTGCCCTCCAATCAGTGGTCTGCCTTCATTTTCCAGATTGATGAAGTCTGCCTCAGAGAAGGGGGTAGGTAACAAGACTGTGCCGATGTGTCTAATCAGCTGGGAAAGTTGTAAAATGAATCTTTCCTATCTAGAATTTATATTTAATCATAGTTATGTTCTCTTTGTGAATGAGTGTTGATTAGTTAGTTGTCAGAATAGGACAACAATAAGAGCTTTTATTTATCCAGGTAAGTTATGCTGGAGTCATTATTTAGGTCTGATTGAGTTAATGGAGATATTTACATCACCTCAGCACACAGAGCCACTTAATCTTTTTCATTATGTTAATTATATACTCCAAGAGTTACTGCCATGCTCTTATTTATGGTGTTTACTATTCGGGTTTGTTTATATATGTGATGACTTATGGACTCCTCTTTTTCACCGGACTATGCCCTTTTTACAGTTGCAAAATGCACCTCCACTTATAGAAACTGATCTTCAGTAGTTTGTTCACAGTGTTTCTGATGTCACCTAATTTGGGGAAGGAAACTCTCTTTGGTTTCAGAGAGTTAGTTAAGACTATATAATTGAACTGACTTTTAATAGTTTTTTTTTTTTTTGGCTCACACCTGTAATCTCAGCCCTTTGGGAGGCTGAGGTGAGTAGATCATTTGAGGTCAAGAGTTCAAGACCAGTCTGGCCAACATGGTGAAACCTCATCTCTACTAAAAATACAAAAATTAGCCGGGCAGCAGTGGCATGCACCTACAATCCCGGCTACTTGGGAGGCTAAGGCAGAAGAACCGCTTGATCCTGGGAGGCGGAGGTTGCAGTGAACTGAGATCGTGCCACTGCACTCCAGTCTGGGTGACAGAGTGAGACCTTGTCTCAAAACAAACAAACAAACAAACAAAAAAGAGACTTTTTTTTTTTTTGGCCTTTATGTATTTGTGTATGCTCTTGCAGTGACTGGAGTTTTCTTTCCCTGCATACCCCCTGCAAACTATTATTTATTCTTTTAGGCCAGGCCTGAAATTTCCATTCTTCAAGGAAGGCTACCTTAATTGTACCAGAGAGAGTTAATCATTGCCTGCTTTATCTCAACTACTGTATCTGAGCATTAACACCATCACAGCCCCGTCAAACTGTATCGAAATTATTGTTGCTATGTTTGCTTTCAATGACAGACTGGTTTATTTGAGAGTTAGGACCATATTATATTCATCTCTCTTATAACCCAAATCTAATAGTGCCTGGTACATGATAGATAATTAATCATTTCTCAGTGTTGAATGACACAGATTATTCTTATAAAAATATTTTTGAGGGCTGGGCATGGTGGCTTACACCTGTAATCCCAGCACTTTGGGAGGCTGAGGCAGGTGGCTCACGAGGTCAGGAGTTCAAGACCAGCCTAGCCAAGATGGTGAAACCCCATCTTTACCAAAAATACAAAAAAATTAGCCAGGCGTGGTGTTGAGTGCCTATAATCCCAGCTACTCAGGAGGCTAAAGCAGGAGAATCGCTTGATCCTGGGAGGCAGAGGTTGCAGTGAGCTGAGATCATGCCACTGCACTCCAGCCTGGGCGACAGAGTGAGACTGTGTCTCAAATATATATATATATTTTTGAAAAATAATTTACATATCATAAATTCACTCTTTTGTTTTTTCATTTTTTTCTCTATTTTTTTTAGTGCCAGAACTTCACTCTTTTAAAGTATGCCATTAAGTGTTTTCTAATATATTTACAAAGTTGTGCAACTATCACCACTATCTAATTTCAGAATATTTTCATTATCCCACAAAGAAACCCCATACCCACTCTCAGTCATTTCTCATTCCCTCTTTTCCCCAGCTCCTGGCAACTATGAATCGAATTATTGTCTCTATGGACTGTCCTATTTTGGACATTTTATGTAAATGGAATAATATAACATGTGACTTCTTTCTCTTAGCATAACATTTTCAAGGTTGGATGATGTAGCATGTGTAGGAACTTCACTCCTGGCCAAATACTCTTTTACTGTATGGATATATCATATTTTGTTTGTCTATTTACCAATTGATGGATATTTGGGTTGTTTTTAGTTCTTGACTCTTATGAGCAATACTACTATGAATATTCATGTTTTCGTGTGTACATATATTTTCATTTTTCTTAGGTATGTACATAGCAGAGGAAGTTCTGGGTCATATGACAACTATATGTTTAACTTTGGGAGTTGCTGCCAAACCGTTTTCCAAAATGGTTACACCATTTAACATTCCCACTGGCAATGTATGATGCTTCCAATTTCTCCACATTCTCCACAACTTTTTTCTTTTTTTTGAGACGGAGTCTTGCTTTGTCACCCAGGCTGGAGTGCAGTGACGCATCTCGGCTCACTGCAAGCTCTGCCTCCTGGGTTCACGCCATTCTCCTGCCTCAGCCTCCCAGTAGCTGGGACTACAGGCACCCACCACCACGCCTGGCTAATTTTTTGTATTGTTAGTAGAGACGGAGTTTCACCATGTTAGCCAGGATGGTCTCAATCTCCTGACCTTGTGATCCACCCACCTGGGCCTCCCAAAGTGCTGGGATTACAGGTGTGAGCCACCGCGCCCGGCTCCACAACTTTTGTTATTGTCTGTTTTATTGATTATAGCTGTCTTCATGGGTATGAAGTATTTCACTGGGGTTTTGATTTGCATTTACCTAATGACTCACGATGTTGAGTACCTTTTTATGTCCTCATTGGCCATTTTTTACCCTAGCTTCTTTGTTTTTCTGCAGTTTGAGTATATGTCTAGGTATAGATTTTTTTTTTTTTTTTAAATCTGGGTTGGTGTTCTCTGAACTTCCTGGATCTACAGCATTCTGTCTGTCATTAATTTTGGAAAATCCTCTGGCATTATCCCTTCAAATATTTATTCTCTTTCTTTCTCTCTTTCTTCTCCTGGTATTCCAGTTATAAAACTCATTGACTCTTTCCTCAGTTGTATCTGGTTTATTGATGAGCCTGTGAAAAACAGTTTTCATTTCTGATACGGTATTTTTTGTTTCTAGCATTTTTTGATAACTTCTTAGAGTTTTTATCTGTTTGCTTACCTTACCCATCTGTTATTGTATGTCATCCACTTTTCTCATTAGAACCCTTAGCATATTAACCATAGTTACTTTAAATACCAGTCTGAAAATTTAAAAATCTGAGTCTGGTTATGATGCTTACTCTGTCTCTTTAAGCTGCATAATTTTTGTCTTTTAGTATGCCTTGGAATTTTCTGTTCAAAGCTGGACGTGATGTACTGAGTCAAAAGAATTGAGGTAAATAGGCCTTTGGCATGTTTGCCATAGTTGTATGTGTAAATACTGTTTGCCATAGTTGTATGTGTAAATACTGTTTGCCATAGTTGTATGTGTCAGAAGCTGAAATTTCTTCTGGTGTCCTTGTTTTCGTTTCAACTGTTGTATATGGGCTTTCCTGAAGACTTCTTCTTAAATAAGGTCTGGGATGTGGAATTTTTTCATATATAATTGCCTTGTATTATACAGGATCCTTGAATAATGTAGATGGGGTGGTAAGATGTGGGGAGAGGGGAAGTGTGCTGTAGTCCTATGACTAGTTCTCAGCTTTTTCATGAGCCTGTGCCCCTGGGCTGTGACCTTTATGTTTCTGAGCTCATTGTTCTTACCAAGATCAAGTCATTTTTAAACATAAATGCCCACGAGATTGTTGCACACTTTTGCTTATTTTCTAGAATTCTGAAAAAGTTGATTTCAACAATTTTGCCAGTGTCCTCATTGCTTTTAAGGAGAGGATTTCTAGAGTTTGTTACTTTTATTTCTGCTGATACCACTCCAGATTATTCTCCATAAATGAATGTTGTGAACATACTGCCTAGTTCAGAAATAATACAAATTTCCATTTCTTATAGAAAGGCTTGGCACTAATACTTATCAAAGACAGATTTTGTAAGTTTTGTAAGTTGTCAGTATAATCTGCTAATCTTAATTAAAAGATTAATTGCTTGACGATGATCTAAATACTTGCTCTGCATATATATGCACATATTAAACTGTTAAAGTATTAAGAAACTTAATAGTTAAGTTTTAAAATGACACAAATAGCTCAAAAACATCCTTTCTTTTTAGCACCTTAATATGCCAAAATTAGGACTTTCATTTAAAATGTTATAAGGCAACAATGAGATTTCATTGTCTCTCGTTGTTAGGCATTACCATCAAAATATTTTGACCATACTTTTCACTTCGACATAGGTAGTTTTGGCATCTATGCCCAGCTTTTCAAGGAGGTTTTTGGAGGTATATTTTTCAATTCTGATGTTTCCACTCTGTTAGATCAGAAAAACAATCCAAGCTAAATGCTTTGGTCCTATTATTTGGGTACTTATAGACCCCCTACTAAATTACTTCTTTGACTTCAAATTGATATAGAAAAATACTCTACATAGATTTCAAGAATGGGTGTTTCACAGTATGTATTTATTGCAGTTTTGAGAAAGAAATTGGACATAGCATATCTTATTCAGACACAAATTGCATCATTTTAACAATGTTACACAGTTTCAAAATGCTCTTTTTTTCAATATTTATAAGGTTTTCGTGTAGGTGAGTAGGTAAGTAATGTACATACATATAGTTGAACACTACATATAGTTGAACACTATGTAGCTTTAAAAAATAAGGTAGGCCGGGTGCAGTGGCTCACGCCTGTAGTCCCAGCACTTTGGGAGGCTGAGGCGGGTGGATCACGAGGTCAGGAGATCGAGACCATCCTGGCTAACATGGTGAAACCCCATCTCTACTAAAAATACAAAAAATTAGCTGGGCGTGGTGGCGGGCACCTGTAGTCCCAGCTACTCCGGAGGCTGAGGCAGGAGAATGGCGTGAACCCAGCAGGCGGAGCTTGCAGTGAGCTGAGATGGTGCCACTGCACTCCAGCCTGGGCGACAAAGCGAAACTCCATCTCAAAAATAAATAAATAAATAAAAATAAAAATAAAAAAATAAGGTAAATCAATTAGATAATACGGAAAGATCTCCAAGATACATTGCTAAGTAAAACACATTATAGAATAGTATAATGAGCCATATTTATAAAAATATGTGTATAAGAATATGTATGAACATTTCCAGGAGAATATCTATGAAACATAATAGTAGTTACTCTTGAGTAGAGTGTAGAGGTTGGGGGAAGAGAAAAATGCTTACTTTATTACTATACTTGAATGAAAATAAAGAGCAGATATTAGTTTCATAACTTAAAAAAATAGTTTTAAAATCTAGTTTCAACCAGCATTTGAACTACAGATTAATAAAATAATTTTAGAACTAAGCTATCTCCTGGAGAATCATTTAATTTTTATAATATTGAAGCATATTTAAATTTCCCCTTATTGCACATTCTTTTCCATATATACAATTCTCATTTTATATTTTCTTTTCCCCTAAAAGCCCCTCTCTTTCTTATTTATTTATTTATTTATTTATTTATTGAGACAGGGTCTTGCTCTGTTGCCCAGGCTGGACTGCAGTAGCATGATCACAGCTTACTGCAGCCTCCATCTCCAGGGCCCAAGTGATATTCCCAGCTCAGCTTCCTCAGTAGCTGGGACTACAGGCATATGCCACCATGCCTGGCTAATGTTTTACATATTTTGTAGAGATAGGATCTCCCTGTGTTGCCCAGACTGGTCTCAAACTCCTGGGCTCAAGCAGTCTTCCTGCCTTAGCCTCCCAATGTGCTGGGATTGCAGGCATGAGCCACCATGCCAGGCCTCCCTCTCTTCTTTATTGAGTCATTAAAAAAAAAAAATTGTGATAATGTTTTCACAATAAAGTTTATCATTTTAATCATTTTTAAGTATACAGTTTTGTGTGATTAAGTGTGTGTGTGTGTGTGAGTGTGTGTGTGTGTGTGTATATACTTCTTTTTTTTTTTTTGAGACGGAGTCTCGCTTTGTAGCCCAGTCTGGAGTGCAGTGGCCGGATCTCGGCTCACTGCAAGCTCCGCCTCCTGGGTTCACGCCATTCTCCTGCCTCAGCCTCCCGAGTAGCTGGGACTACAGGCGCCAGTCACCATGCCCGGCTAATTCTTTTGTATTTTTAGTAGAGACGGGGTTTCACTGTTTTAGCCAGGATGGTTTTGATCTCCTGACCTCATTATCCACCCGCCTTGGCCTCCCAGAGTGCGAGATTACAGGTGTGAGCCACTGCACCCGGCCGGGATTAAGTATATTAACATTGTAGGACGACCATCACCACCATTGCTCTCCAGAACATTTTCCATCTTCCTAAACTGACACTTCTTTATCCACTAAACAATAAAGATCCATCCTGGCTAACACGGTGAAACCCCATCTCTACTAAAAATACAAGAAAATTAGCCAGGTGTGGTGGTGGGCGCCTGTGGTCCCAGCTACTCTGGAGCCTGAGGCAGGAGAATGGCGTGAACCTGGGAGGCGGAGGTTGCAGTGAGCTGAGATTGTGCCACTGCACTCCAGCCTGGGCGACAGAGTGAGACTCCACCTGAAAAAACATATATATACACACACACACACACACACACACACACACAGACATATACACACATAAAAATAAAGATCTACTTTTAAGAGATGAAAATTGTCTGAAAATCATGTAAAATAAATTGGAAAAAATATATAGAAAAATAAGAATAGACTTATGGCCGGGCGCAGTGGCTCAAGCCTGTAATCCCAGCACTTTGGGAGGCCGAGACGGGCGGATCACGAGGTCAGGAGATCGAGACCATCCTGGCGAACACGGTGAAACCCCGTCTCTACTAAACAAAATACAAAAAAAAAAAAAAAAACTAGCCGGGCGAGGTGGCCGGCGCCTATAGTCCCAGCTGCTCGGGAGGCTGAGGCAGGAGAATGGCGTAAACCCATGAGGCAGAGCTTGCAGTAAGCTGAGATCCGGCCACTGCACTCCAGCCTGGGTGACAGAGCGAGACTCCGTCTCAAAAAAAAAACCAACCAAACAAACAAACAAAAAGAATAGACTTATGGTGTCCTTCCTTTTAAAACACTGCTTTCAATGACCTGTTCTTACAGAGAGTTTTAGACTTCCGACAGGTTAAATATTTGTGTTTATTAATGCCACATTAGTTAATAGAATAGAAAAAGGGCCAGGAGAGTGGCACACGCCTGTAATCCCAGCACTTGGGCAGGCTGAGGCGGGTGGATCACCTGAGGTCAGGAGTTTGAGACCAGCCTGACAAATATGGTGAAACCCCGTCCCTACTAAAAATACAAAAATTAGCTGGGCGTGGTGGTGTACGCCTGTAGTTCCAGCTACTTAAGAGCTTGAGACAGGAGAATCGCTTCAACCTGGGAGGCGGAGGTTGCAGTGAGCAGAGATTGTGCCACTGGACTCCAGCCTGGGCAACAGAGACTCTGTCTCAAAAAAAAAAGAAAGTGTTGCATAGGTGCTACTGATTATGAATATAATGGAAGCACATCCTTTTGAGAGCTGTTTTGGGGTATGTTTTTCACTAGATTGGATGCTTTTCGTGACCAAAGGGTGGTATTTATCTTCATATTTACAGAAGTTAATCAGATGAAGAGACTGAATGGTTATCAAATGTAACTACTGAAAGATGGTTAAAAATGTTGGTGTGGGACTTTCAGTATTAGGAGAGAGGGGAGCAGAGGGAGGATAAGGAGAACCTCAAACTTGAGCACTATGGAATATATATTCTTTTCTGTGGAATAACTTGAGATCCACCACAGACATTAAGTTGGAGCAGATTACGAAGGGATAAATTTGCTTCTGAGCATGACATTTCTCTGATTACATAGAAAGTGCTACTTTTGAAGGGTGGCTTCAAAGACAAAGGGCTCTTTGGTTTTGCAGCTAGTGAGCTACCATTCCTGGTAAAGATGGCCTGTAAATATCAAAGGAAAAATGACAGATATGCTACAAAAAACTTGAAGTGCACTTTTGCTTCCCTCTCTCCTTACATGCTTCCTCTTCCTTCGTGTATTTCCTCCACTAACATACATACTCAAAAACTAAATTAACTGAGTAGCATAGGGCATGAAACTGCGGTTCTGACATTAAGTAGCTAAGTGAATGAGAACATATCATTTAGTTTTTGTGGATCTTATTTTCCCCTTATGTAAAATTGGGACTATCATTCTGTTGGTTTTTTAAGTAAAAGGAAATTTAAAATTTAAGTAGATGATTTCAAACAACTCAGTGTTGGTGAATCTTTGAAAAGAATAATATAGTGTTTTATCGGTATAATCTTTAAAATACTAATGATTTTAAGTGTCTACTTATGTGATGGGCTAGCGGTAGATATTTATGACAATGAGAGGCACACTAATTTTTCTCTAGAATTGTGAGAAAATTACAAGTGCTTCGGAAAGTTACACGTTCATCTAACCAAGTTGAACCAATCTAACTCTTCAAGACAAAGGGTGAGAGTGTTAAACCAGTGAACTGTACGCCTGTGTATATGCTATCCTCATATGAAGCAATGCCTGTCACTGAAAAAATGGAAATACGGAAAAGAAAACCCATGTTGCAGGTTTTAAAATAGTTCCAAAAATAGAGTATTAGACTCCCTGATGCTACATACTGATTTTTCAATAGTATCATTTATCTACTCATCTAGTTTTTCTTCAGCATTGAAGATTTATTTTAATAAAAATAGGTAGGTACTACATTTGAGGAGTCACGTTAAAAACCCAACTTTCTGTTGAATTTCCTTTGGCAATCCAGTAGGTATACTTTTCTTCACATCCTTGTCAGCATTTGTTATTGCTCCCTTTTGGATATAAGCCATTTTAACTGTGGTAAGATGAAATGTTATTGTAGTTTTGATTTGCATGTCTCTGATGATCAGTGATGTTGAGCAGCTTTTCATATGCCTATTTGACCTTTGTATTTCTTCTTCTGAAAAATGTCAATTCAAGTCTTTTGCCTTTTTTTTTTTTCTTTGAGACAGAGTTTTGCTTTTGTTGCCCAGGGTGGAGTGCAGTGGCACAATCTCAGCTCACTGGAAACTCCGCTTTCCAGGTTCAAACAATTCTCCCACCTGAGCCTCCAGAGCAGCTGGGATTACAGGCATGTGCCACCATGCCTGGCTAATTTTTGTATTTTTAGTAGAGACGGGGTTTCTCCACGTTGGTCAGGCTGGTCTCGAGCTCCTGACCTCAAGGCCTACCTCAGCCTCCCAAAGTGCTGGGATTACGGATGTGAGCCACCATGCCTGGCCATTTTTGCCAATTTTAAAATCATATTATTAGATTTTTTTCCTATAGAGTTGTTTGAGTTCCTTACATATTCTGGTTATTAATCCCTGTCAGATGGGTAGTTTGCAAATATTTTCTCCCATTCTGTGAGTTGTCTCTTCACTTTGTTAATTGTTTCCTTTGCTGTGCAAAAGCTTTTTGTGATTCCAGTTGTTTATTTTTGCTTTGGTTGCAGTGTTTATAGGATATTACTCAAGAAATTTTTGCTCAGACCAGTGTCCTAGAGAGTTTCCCCAATGTTTTCTTTTGTCAGTTCATAGTTTAAGGTCTTAGATTTAACTCTTTAATCCATTTTGATTTGATTTTTGTGTCTGGAGAGAGATAAGGGTCTAGTTTCATTCTTCTGCATATGGATATCTAGTTGTCCCAATATCATTTATTGAAGAAACTGTCTTTTCCCCAGTGTATGTTTTTGGCACCTTTGTTGAAAATAAGTTCACTGTAGGTGTGTGGATTCGTTTCTGGGTTCTCTATCCTGTTCCAATGCTTTTTTTTTTTTTTTTTTTTTTTGCCAGGACCATGCTGTTTTGGTTACTATAGCCCTGTAGTATAATTAGAAGTCTGATAATGTGATTCCTCCAGTTTTCTTCTTCTAGCTGAGGATAGCTTTGGCTATTCTGGATCTTTTGTGGTTCCACATAAATTTGAGGATTTTTTTTTTCTATTTCTGTGAAGAATGTCATTGGTATTCTGAGAGAGATTGCATTGAATCTGTAGATTGCTTTGGGTAGTATGGACACTTTAACAATATTGATTCTTCTAATTCATAAACATGGAATATCTTTCCATTTTTTGTGCCCTCTTCAATTTATTTCATCAATGTTTATGGTTTATATTATAGAGATCTTTCGCTTCTTTGGTTAATTCCTAGATATTTAATTTTATTTGTGGCTATTGTATATGAGATTACATTTTTATTTCTCTTACAGATTGTTTGCTGATGGCATGTAAAAATGCCACTGATTTTTTTATATATATATATTTTTGGAGATGGAGTCTTGCTCTGTTGCCCAGGCTAGAGTTCAGTGGTGCAATCTCAGCTCACTGCAACCTCCACCTCCCGGGTTCAAGCGATTCTCCTGCCTCGGCCTTCTGAGTACCTGGGATGAGAGGCATGTGCCACTGCACCTGACTAATTTTTCTATTTTAGTAGAGATGGGGCTTCACCATGTTGGCCAGGCTGGTCTTGAACTCCTGACCTCAGGTTATCTGCCTGCCTCAGCCCCCCAAAGTGCTGAGATTACAAGTGTGAGCCACCATGCCTGGCCGTATGTTGATTTTGTATCCTGCAGCTTTACTGAATTTATTTACCAAAAAAATATTAGAACTGCTAGAGTCTTTAGGTTTCTCCAAACGTAAGATTACAGCATCTGCAAACAAGGAAAATTTGACTTCTTCCTTTCCAGTTTGGATGCCCTTTGTTTCTTTCTCTAATCGAATTGCTTTAGCGAGGACTTTCAGTACTATGTTAATAATAGTGGTGAAAGTGGGAATCCTTGTTGTGTTCCAGATCTTAGAAGAAAGGCTTTCAGTTTTTTTCCCCATTCAGTATAATACCAGCTGTGAGTCATGTGAAAGTCATATGTGGCTTTTATTATGTTGAGGTATGTTCCTTCTAAACCCGGTTTTTTAGAGTTTTTCTCATGAAGGGATGTTGAATTTTATCAAATGCTTTTTCAGTGTCAGTTGAAATGATCATATAGTTTTTGTCATTTATTCTGTGATATGAGGTTTCACATTGATTGACTTGTATATTTTGAACTATCATTGCATCCCAGGAATAAATCCCACTTGGTCATGATGAATGATCTTATAAATGTATTGTTGAATTTGGTTTGCTAGTATTTGTTGAGGATTTTTCATCAATAGTCATCAGAGACATTGGCCTGTAGTTTCCTTTTTTTTTTTTTTTTTGGTGTGCCTTTGTCTGGTTTTGATGTCAGGGTAATACTGGCCTCATAGAATGAGTCTGGAAGTATTCCCTCCTCTATTTTCTGGAGTCCTTTGAGTAGGATTGATATTAGTTCTTCTTTAAGTGTTTTGTAGAATTCAGCAGTGAAGCCAACAAGTCCTAGGCTTTTCTTTACTGGGACACCTTTTATTACAGCTTTGATCTTGTTACTCATTATTTGGTCTGTTCAGGTTTTGGATTTCTTCATGATTCAGTCTTGGTAGATTATATGTGTCTAGGAATTTGTCCATTTCTTCTAGATTTTCCAATTTACTGGCATATAGTTGCTCATAGTATCCACTAACGATCCTTTGATTTCTGCAGTATCAGTTGTAAACATTACAACTGATTTTGTTTATTTGGATCTTCTCTCATTTTTTTCTTAGTCTGGCTAAAGTTTTGTCAATTTGGTTTAAGTTAAAAAAACTTTTTGTTTCATCAATCTTTTGTATTTTTTTCACTTCAATTTCATTTATGTCTGCTCTGTTTTTTATTATTTATTTTCTTCTACTAATTTTGGGTTTGGTTTGCTCTTGCTTTTCTAGTTCTTTAAGATGCATAATTACATTATTTGAAATTTTTCTTCTTTTTTAATGTAGGCAGCTTACAGCTATAAATTTCCCTCTTGGAACTGCTTTTGCTCTGTCCCATAGGTTTTGGTATATTCTGTTTCCATTGTTATTTGTTTTGAGAAATTTTTCAATTTCCTTCTTAATTTCTTCATTGACCCACTGGTCATTCAGGAGCATATGGTTTAATTTACATGTATTTGTATAGTTTCCAAAATTCCTCTCGTTACTGATTTTCAGTTTCAGTCCATTGTGGTCAGGGAAGATGCTTGATATTAGTTCAGCTTTTTTTTTTTTTTAATGTTTTAAGACTTGTTTTGTGATCTAACATATGGTCTATCTTTGAGAATGATCCATGTGCTGAGGAAAAGAATGTGTATTCTGCAGCTGACTGAGGAAATGTTCTGTAAATATCCATTAGGTCTACAGTGCAGATTAAGTCTGATGTTTCTTTATGGGTTTTCTGTCTGTTAGATCTGTCCAGTGCTGAAAGTGGAGTGTTGAAGTCTCCAGCTATTATTGTACTGGGACCTCTCACTTTAGCTCTAATAATATTGGCTTTATGTATTAATGTTGCATGCATGTTTATTTAAAATTGTTATATGGCCAGGCATAGTGGCTCACATCTGTAATCGCAGCACTTTGGGAGGCTAAGGTGGTCAGATCACAAGGTCAGGAGAGTGAGACCATCCTGGCCAACACAGTGAAACCTCATCTTTACTAAAAGTTTAAAAAATTAGCCGGGCATGGTGGTGGGTGCCTGTAGTCCCAGCTACTCAGGAGGCTGAGGCAGGAGAATGGCGTGAACCCGGGAGGTGGAGGTTGCAGTGAGCCAAGATCACGCCACTGCACTCCAGCCTGGGCGACAGAGTGTGACTTGGTCTCAAAAAAAAAAAAAATTGTTATGTCTTCTTGCTGAGTTGACTCCTTTATCATTATATAGTGACCTTCTTTGTCTGTTCTTACAATTTTTATCTTGAAATCTATTTTGTATGATGTAAGTATAGCTACTTCTGCTCCTTTTTGGTTTCCATTTGGATGGAATTTTTTTATCCCTTTATTTTCAGTCTATGTGTGTCTTTATGGGTGAAGTTTGTTTCTTGTAGGCAACAGATCATTGGGTCTTGTTTTCTTATCCATTTAGCCACTCTATGACTTTTGATTGGAGAGTTTAGTCCATTTACATTCACCGTTATTATTTATAAGTAAGTATTTACTCATTTACTCCTGCCATTTTGTTATTTGTTTTCTGGTAGTTTTGTGGTCCTCTTCCTTCATTCTTTACTTCCTTTCTTCCTTTTAGTGAAGGTGATTTTGTCTGGTGATATGATTTAGTGTCTTGCTTCTTACATTTTTTGTGTATCTGTTGTGTGGTTTTTGGTTTGAGGTTACCATGAGGTTTGCAAATACTATCTTAATACCCATTGTTTTAAGCTGATAAAAACTTAACCCTGTTTGCATAAATAAACAACAGAAGCAACAAGCAAAAAGAAACTATAGACTCTATCCCCCTCTTTTTAACTTTTTGCTCTTTCTATTTATATGTTATTGTACTATGTCTTAAAAATTTGTAGTAGTTATTATTTTTTATTTGTTCATCATTTAGTTTTTTTACTAGAAATAAGAGTAGTTTATACACCACAGTTACAGTGTTATAATATTCTGTTTTTCTGTGTACTTACTATTAGCAGTGAGTTTTATACCTTCAGAGGATTTCTTATTGCTCATTAACATACTTTTCTTTCTGACTGAAGTATTCCCTTTAGAATTTCTTGTAGGGCAGGTCTAGTGTTGACAAAATCCCTCAGCTTTTGTTTGTCTGGGAAAGCTTATTTGTCCATCATATTTGAAGGATATTTTTACTGGATATACTATTCTGAGGTAAAACTTTTTTTTCTTCAGCAATTTAAATATATCACTGTCTCCTGACCTGTAAGATTTCCACCAAAAAGTCTGCTACTAGGCATATTGGAGCTCCATTGTATGTTATTTGTTTCTCTTCTCTTGCTGCTTTTAGGATCCTTTATTTGTCCTTGACCTTTGGGAGTTTGATTATTAAATGCCTTGAGGTAGTCTTCTTTAGGTTAAATCAGTTTGGTGTTCTATAACCTTCTTGTACTTGGATATTGATATATTTCTCTAGGTTTGGGAAGTCCTCTGTTATTATCTGTTTGAATAAACTCTCTACCCCATTTTTTTCTCTACCTCCTCTTTAAGACCAATAACTCTTAGATTTGCCCTTTTGAGGCTATTTTCTAGATTCTGTACATGTGCTTTCTTGTTTTTTATTCTTTTTCCTTTTATCTCCTCTGACCAAGTATTTTCAAATAGCCTGTCTTCAAGTTCACCAATTCTTTTTTCTGCTTGATCAATTCTCCTACTAAAAGACTGATGCATTCTTCAGAATGCCAATTGCATTTCTCAGCTCCAGGATTTCTGCTTGACTCTTTCTAATGATTTCAATCACTTTGTTAAATTGGTTTAATAGTATTCTGAATTCCTTCTCTGTGTTATCTTGAATTTCTTTGAGTTTCCTCAAAACAGCTATTTTGGATTCTATGTCTGAAAGGCAACATACCTGTTTTTCTAGAATTGGTCCCTGGTGCCTTATTTAGTTCATGTGGTGATGTCGTGTTTCCCTGGATGGTCTTGATACTTATAGATATTTGTCTGTGTCTGGGCATTGAACAGTTAGGTATTTATTGCAGTCTTCTCAGTCTGGGCTTGTTTGTACACATCCTTCTTGGGAAAGGTTTCCAGATATTCAAAAGAACTTGGGTGTTGTGATCTAACCTGTGTCTGCTTTAGGGGGCACCCAAAGCCCAACAATGCTGTGGTTCTCGCACATTCATAGATGTACCACCTTGTTGTTTGTATTAGGTCATTCTCATATTGCTATAAATACCTGAGACTAGGTTATTTAAAAAGAAAAGGGTCAGGCATGGTGGCTCATGCCTGTAATCCCAGCACTTTGGGAGGCTGAGGTGGGTGGATCATGAGGTCAAGAGATTGAGACCATCCTGGCCAACATGATGGAACCCTGTCTCTACTAAAAATACAAAAATTAGCCAAGCATAGTGACACGTGCCTGTAGGCCCAGATACTTGGGAGGCTGAGGCAGGAGAATTGTTTGAACCTGGGAGGCGAAGGTTGCAGTGAGCCAAGATGACACCATTGTACTCCAGCCTGGCAACAGAGCGAGATTCTCTCAAAAAAAAAAAAAAAAAAAAGGAGAAAGCATGATGCTGGTATCTGCTCAGTTTCTGGGGAAGCCTCAGGAAACTTGCAATCATAGCAGAAAGTAAAGGGAGGGCCAGCACTTCAGAAGGCTGGAGCAGTAGCAAGAAGGTGGAGGGAGGTGCCACATACTTTTTTTTTTTTTTTTTTTGAGACGGAGTCTCGCTCTGTCGCCCAGGCTGGAGTGCAGTGGCGCGATCTCCGCTCACTGCAAGCTCTGCCACCTCCCGGGTTTCACCTCACGCCATTCTCCTGCTTCAGCCTCCCTAGAAGCTGGGACTACAGGTGCCTGCCACCACGCCTGGCTAACTTTTTTGTATTTTTAGTAGAGATGGGGTTTCACCATGTTCGCCAGGATGGTCTCGATCTCCTGACCTTATGATCCACCAGGCTCAGCCTCCCAAAGTGCTGGGATTACAGGCATGAGCCACCATGCCAGGCCTCCCACATACTTTTAAATGACCAGAGCTCATGAGAACTCACTGACTATCCTTAGGACAGCATCAAGGGGATGGTGCTAAACCATTCATGAGAAATTGCCCCCATGATTCAATCACCTCCCACCAGGCCCCACCTCCAACATTCAGCATTCCAACTGAACATGAGATTTGGGTAAGGACACAGATCCAAACCGTATCATTCTGCCCCAACCCTTCCCAAATCTCATGTACTTCTCACATTGCAAAATACAATCATTCCTCCCCAACAATCCCCAAGTCATAACTCATTCTAGCATTAAATCAAAAGTTAAAAGCCCAAAGTCTCCCCTGAGACAAGGCAAGTCCCTTCCCCATATGAATCTGTAAAATCAGAAACAAGTTAGTTTCTTCCAAGACACAATGGAGGTATACACATTAAGTAAATATTCCCATTCCAAAAGGGAGGCATCGGTCATAAAAAAGAAGTTACAGGCCCCATGCAAGTCTGAAACCCAGCAGGGCAGTCATTAAATCTTAAAGTTCCAAAATAATCTTCTTTGACTCCACGTCCCACATCCATGGCACACTGATATAAGAGGTGTACTCCCAAGGCCTTGGGCAGCTCTGCCCCTGTGGCTTCTCAGAGTTTTGGCCTTGGTGGCTGCTCTCATGTGCTGGCATTGAGTGCTGGCGGATTTTCCAGATTGAATGTGCAAGCTGCTGGTGGGTCTGCCATTCTGAGGTCTGGAGGGCAGTGGTCCTCTTCTCGCAGCTCCATCAGGCAGTGCCTCAGTGGGGACTCTGCATTCAAATCCCTCATTTCCCCTCTCCACTGCCTTAGTAGAGGTTCTCCATGAGGGCTCCACCCCTGCAGCAGGCTTCTACTTAGATACCCAGGCCTTTTCATGCATCCTCTGAAATCCAGGCAGAGGCTCCCAAGCCTCAGCTTTTGCATTCCGTGCACCTGCAGGCTTAACACCATGAGGGAACTGTCAAGGCTTGCAGCTTCCACCCTCTAAAGCAGTGGCCCAAGTTGTACCTGGGCCCCTTTGAGCCATGGGTGGAAGCCATATTTTGAGGCTGTGCCAGGGCAGCAGAGCCCTGGGCCTGGCCCAGGAAATCATTCAGTCCTCCTAGGCCTCTGTGCCTCTGATGGGAGGGGCTGCCACAAAGATCTCTGAAATGCCTTTGAGGCCTTTTCCTCACTGTCTTGGCTATTAGCACTTGGCTCCTTTTTACTTATACAAATTTCTACAGCCTGAAGGAATTCCTCCCCTGAAAGTGGGCTTTTACTTACTACTACATGGTCAGGCTGCAAATTTTCCAAACTTTTATGCTCTTCTTCCCCTTTAAATATAAGTTCCAACTTTAGGTCATTTCTTTCCTCACACATATGAACATAGGCTATTAGAAGCAGCCTGGTCACATCGTGAATACTTTTCTGGTTAGAAATTTCTTTTACCATATACCCTAAATCATCACTCTCAAGTTCAAAATTCCACAGATCCATAGGGTAGGGGCACAATGTAGCCAAGTTCTTTGCTAAGGCATAACAAAAGTGACCTTTGCTCCAGTTCCCAATAAGTTCCTCATTTTCATCTGAGGCCTTCTCAGCCTGGATTTCACTGTCCATATCACTATCAGCATTTTGGCCACGACCATTCAACAAGTCTCTAGGAAGTTGCAAACATTCCCTCATCTTCCTACCTTCTCCTGAGCCCTCCAAACTCTTCCAAACTCTGCACATTACCCAGTTCCAAAGTCGTTTCCACATTTTCAGTTATCTTTATTGCAATGCTCCACCTCTTGGTACCAACTTCCTATATTAGTCTGTTCTCGTATTGCTATAAAAAAATGCCTAGGCCAGGTGCGGTGGCTCATGCCTGTAATCCCAGCACTTTGGAAGGCCAAGGCAGGCGGATCATGAGGTCAGGAGATCAAGCCCATCCTGGCTAACACGGTAAACTCCATCTCTACTAAAAATACAAAAAATTAGCTGGGTGTGGTGGCGGGTGCCTGTAGTCCCAGCTACTTGGGAGGCTAAGGCAGGAGAATTGCTTGAACCTGGGAGGCGGAGCTTGCAGTGGGCCAAGATCACACCACTGCACTCCAGCCTGGGCGACAGAGCAAGACTCCGTCTCAAAAAAAAAACCAAAGAAATGCCTGAGACTGGGTAATTTATTTTAAAAAACGGATTGATTGGCTCGTGGTTCCACATGCTGTACAGGAAGCAGGATGCTGGTATCTGCTCAGCTTCTGGGGAGGCCTCAGTGGGCAGTGAAGGAGAAGCTGGCACTTCATGTGGCCATAGCAGGAGCAAGAAGTGAGAGGGAAGTGCCACACTCTTTTAAATGACCGGATCTCATGAGAACTCACTGTTCCAAGAACAGCATCAAAGGGATGGTGCTAAACTATTCATGAGAAACCACTCCCATGAGCCAATCACCTCCTACCAGGCCCTACCTCCAAGACTGAACATGAGATTTGGGTGTGGACTCAGATCCAATGGTCTTGGACAAGATCCAGAAGAATTCTCTGGATTACCAGGCAGAAACTCTTGTTTCCTTCCCTTACTTTCTGCCAAACAAATGGAGTCTCTTTCTATTCTGAGCCACCTGGAGCTGGAGGTGAAGTGACACAAACACCCTTGTAGCCAACATCATTGAGACTGTGCTGGGTCAAGGAAATCAGCATAGACCTCCTCCTCACCCAAGGTCTGCTACAACCACTCCCTGGCTACCACCTATGTTCACTGAAGGCCCTGCGTCTCTACAATAAGCAGGTGGCAAAGCCAGCCAGGCCTCTGTCCTTTCCTTCAGGATGGTGAGTTCTCCCCAGCCCTGGGCAGGTCCAGAGGTACCATCTGGGAGTTGGGGACTAGAGTCAAAAGCCTTAGAAGTCCATTTGAAATTTGTCCAGGCTTGGTGGCCCATGCCTGTAATCCCAGCACTTTGGGAGGCCTAGGCAGGTGGATCACTTGAGGTCAGGAGATCGAGACCAGACTGACCAACATGGTGAAACCCCATCTCTACTAAAAATACAAAATTAGCTGGGCGTAGTGGTGCATACCTATAATCCCAGCTACTTGGGAGGCTGGGGCAGGAGAATTGCTTGAATTCGGGAGAAGGAGGTTGCAGTGAGCTGAGATTGTGCCATTGAATTCCAGCCTGGGCAACAAGAGTGAAACACTGTCTTAAAAAAAAAAAAAAAAAAAAAGAAGTCTATCTGGAATTCTATTGTCCTATAGCTGAGCTAGTACTGAAATCACAAGACTCAGTCCTTCCCACTCTTTCTGCTCCTTTCCAAAGGCAAAGGAGCCTCATCCCGTGGCCACTACCACCACAGGCCCACAGGGAGTACTGCCAGACTACTGTCAATGTTCCCTGAGGCTGAAAGGCTCTTCAGTCAGCTTGTGGTGAATGATCCCTGTCCTGGAACTCACCCTTTAGGGCAGTGGGCTCCTTTGACCCAGGTCAGGTTCAGTAATGCCATCCAACAGCCAAGACCTGGAATCAGGGACCCTAGGAGCCTACTTGGTCCTCTACCTCCCTGTGGCTGAACTGGTACCTAAGGTGCAAGACACAGTCCCCTTAAGATTTTCCTCTGCTTTTCTCAGGTTGAAGGAGTCTTACCCTTAGCCACCACAGCTGGGAATGTGCTGAGTTTCATCCGAAGCCAGCATATCTCAGAGCCTCACCCAAGGCCCTTGACATAGTATGTGGGTATTGCTGCTGGTTATTCAGGGCCCAAGGGCTCTTCAGTTAGCAGGTGATGGATCCTGCTAGGACTGCATCCTCTCCTTTGAGGCAGCAGGTTCCCTTTTGGCCTAGGCTTTGTCTAGAAATGTCATCTGGGAGCTAGGGCCTGGAAAGGTGGCCTCATGACTCTGATGGGAGCCACAACCTACTGTGGCTGAGCTGGTATCCAAGATGCAAGACAAAGTTCTCCCCACTTTTCCCTCTCCTCTCCTCAAGTGGCGGAAAGGGGTCTCTTCTGGAGCCTTGAGCTGTGCAGCCTGGGGTTAGGGGAAAGGTGATGCTGGCACTCCCTTAGCTGCCCCAGCTGGTGTCTTAATAGGTTGTGTGTTCCTCAACCCCTACCGCCAGTTCAGTGTCTCTGGGCCCAGTTCAGCACTAGGACTCACCTAGGAGTTGCTGCCTTTGTAGCCTTAGATTGCCTTTCAAGTTTATTTAGGGCCTCAGAGCACTTTAGCCCATGGTGGCGAAGCTTGCAGGAACTCAGGTTCGGACTACTGGGATCAGCAATTCTCCTCTGCCCAGGGCTAGCTTTAATGCTGCCTCCATGGGTGAGCATCAGCTGAGTTTGGTTTGATTTGTTTTCTGCTATAAGGCAGTACTGGCTCAATCCCTCTCCATGGGACACAGAAACTCTGCACCACATCTCCGCTGCCAGGGGATGGGTGAGGGGTGGCATTAGTGATTCAAGACTGTTTTTCCTACTCTTCAGTGCCTCTTTTAGTGATATGAAGTTAAAACCAGGTACTGTGAGTTCTCACCTGATTTTTGGTCCTTATGAAAGTGTCTTTGTGTGTAGATAGTTGTTAAATTGGTGTCCTTGCCGGGGCAACGATCGGTGGAGTCTTCTCTTCTGCCATCTTGCTCCACCCCAGAGTCCCAGGTCTTGCATTTTTTGATGGTATTGTAAATTGTATGTTTTTTCTCCAAAATTTTATTAAGTTTTCAAGTATACAGAAAAATTGAAAGAATTGTACAGTGAATAACCATTTATATGCCTATTGGATTCTACAATTAACATTTTTCTTTGTCTGTTTTATTACTTATGCATTCATCTATTCCTGTATTCATCCATCAGTCCATCTCATTTTAGAAATGTATTTCAAAGCAAGTTGAAGACATCAGTATATTTTACACCTAACTACTTCAGCATGTGTAGCTCAACTATGGTTCAATATTTGCTGATGATCCTTTTTTTTTTCTTTAAGGTAAAATTTACATGTAATGAAATGCACAGATAGTAAGTGTATTGTCTGATAAGTTTTGGCAAGTGTATACATCTGTACAATCTAAACCTCTGTCAAGATATTGAACACTAACAACCCCAGAAAATTGCTTCATGCTCTTTTTCCGTCAATCCCTAACCCAGTCTTTCAGAGGCAACTCTGCTCAGAAATGCTTTTACTAGTTAGTTTTGCCAATTCTAGAATTTCATAAAATGGAATGTGTACTCTTGTGTAAGGCCTCTTTCATTCAGCATAATTTTTTAAAAAATTCATTCAAAGTGTCTGACCACAGCAATGACCAGCCCTCATTAGGGCCCCGGATGATTTTTGGTCTAATAATGCATGCTAGTATTGATGTTTTTTGGTATGAACAGGAAGAATTATGCAGTAGGCTTTTTTTAAATGCCAATTCATATGACTCTGTTCAAGCTGAGTTGAGATGTTGAACTGACTTACTATAGACTTTGTAAAAATGGCTCCAGAAGAGTAACAAACTGAAATCTTTGAGAGCACACAGGTTGGAAATATGTATATAACTGCACAAGGTGTCAATTCTACTCTACAGTGCAGCTTTAGTCCGTTTTAGTTGCATAGGTTTCCATTGTATTTATAGTCTGTTTATGCTAAATCTGGCCAAAGTTCTGAGCACTGTCCACCACTAAAATGGCCTCTGCCACTTTGAATTCTGTTCTAATTTTGTGGCCAGAATGTGGTGATCAAAACGTTCAATCTTTTCGCAGTGGCATAGGAAGACGGCAAAAATTTCCTAAAGTGCAATAGATTTTCAAGTGTATTCTGTCTTCTAAAACTTTAAGTAGGTGCACTTGATGGTATTGAGGTCATTTGTTATGACGCTATTTCAATTAGTCTAGGTTTAGGCCCTTGTACATTTTGCCCATAACTTTTTACAAAGAACTTCTTTTATTGCACATTCAGATAATTTCATATATATATGTCTGGTTTGCATGTCCTTAAACTTCCAATCTTATTTTGTCTCTTGGAGACTGTTGAATGCAGCTCATCTAGGAAGGGGATGGGACTAGATTCTAAAATTTATTTGGGGCCATGGGAATGATCATTGAGGAGGAAACTATTTGCACATGACAGAGTTCTAGATACGTTTTGCTGCTAGTTTTATGTAATATTTGTTGAACATTTTGACAAAGACTTATTTTTGTAAGCCCCAAAGTGGTTCTTTGAAAGTTTAAAGAAACTTGACCAAAAGACAGTATAAAAGCACTGGCACTTGAATGTTGAATGTCACCGTATGTGTGAAATTACATATTTTGGGGTAGTGTGAGCTTTTAATGTTGTCATATTAAATTCTTAAGTCAAATTAAGCAGACATGGCATTGGCAGTGTAGCCATAACTTTCTGATGTTAGTAAAAGCAAAATTGGAGACTTGAAATTAAATCATGCCAAGGTTTTGATACACTTGCATTCTAAAAATTTATTTATTTAATTTTTTTAGGCAGAATTTTGCTCTGTCACCCAGGCTGGCGTGCAGGAGTGCAATCTTGGCTCACTGCAACCTCCCCTTCCCAGGTTAAGTGATTCTCCTGCCTCAGCCTCTGAAGTAGCTAGGATTACAGGTGCCGGCCACCACGCCTGGCTAATTTTTGTATTTTTAGTAGAGATGAGGTTTCACTATGTTGGTGAGGCTGGTCTCGAATTCCTGACCTTACGTGATCCTCCCGCCTTGGCCTCCCAAAGTGCTAGGATTATAGGCGTGAGCCTCCGCGCCCGGCCTACCCTTGTCTTAAGATATTGATGAAACACTTTAAAACACTGATACAAAGTGTCCAGATTCTCAGATGTTTGTTGTGTGAGTTGTGTTTAGTTGTGTGTTTTTTTTTTTTTTCCAGTGAATCTCTGGCACATTGCAATCCTCAAACATGTGGTTATCTTTGATGTATTGGCATAATCAGTGACTTACACATTCAGCAGTAGCATTTAAGCAAGTTTTATCAGCAAGCAATATTTTCAATTAATAAATAAGGTTTCAAAAATTGTGTAAGGATTTAAACTTGCTGAATGTAAAGATTGAACCTCAAGTCACTGTAGCTTTAGTAAGTGTTTATTGTATTTGGTTTAGATATTAGCACTGCATGTGCTGCGCATATTCTGATTTTATTAAAATAAAAAGTTGAACTGCACAGTCTCAAAAAACATTCATTCAAAGTGTTATATGTGTAAGTAGTTTGTCCCTTTTATATTTGATTGGTATTTTATTGGATGGTGTATCATGTTAGAGATTTAGGCAGGAGTTGATGAGTCCATGGACTATAGTCATGAGTCCAAGATCTAGAAGTCAGGCCAATAGGTTGGAAACTCAAGCAGGAGTTAATGCTATAGTGTTGTGGCAGAAATTCTCGGAGAGATCTGGTTTTGCTCTTAAGGCCTTATTGGATTGGATGAGGTTCTACCCACATTATGGAGGGTAATCTGCTTTAAGTTAACTGATTATAGATGTAAACCACATTTACAAAATACCTTCACAGCAATAAAATGATGAAATAGTGGAGTCCTCTTCCCTAGCTAAGTCCTATACATAGCCAAACTGATACATAAAACTAAAGCTAACCATCACAGATGGACATGCTTCCATTTGTTTATCTGTTAATTTGTTGATAGACTCTTGTACTTTTTCTAGTTTTTGGTATTATAACAAAAATTACTGTGAATATTTGTCTATAAGTTCTTGTATGGATTACATATTTTCATTTTTCTCTGGCAGATACGTAGGAGTGAACTGCTATGTCATAAGGTACATGCATATTAAATTTTTATAGCAAACTGCCACTAAAATTAGATTGTGGGGATGGTTGCACATCACTATGAATTTACTAAAAGTGAACTATACACTTATAGTTTTATGAATGAATTTTATGGTATGAAAATTTCCAACATGCATGTATCGTTTTACATTTCACTAAGAATGTATCAGAATTCTCATTTAAACTTACCATTATCAACATTTGGTGTTGTCGGTCTTTATAATTTTGAGATGAAGTCTCACTTTGTTGCCAGGCTGGAGTGCAGTGGCGTAATCTCGGCTCACTGCAACCTCCACCTCCAGGTTCAAGTGATTCTCCTGCCTCAGCCTCCCCAGTAGGGAAGGGAGGGAGGGAGTGAAGCATGCGCCACGACGCCCAACTAATTTTTGTAATTTTAGTAGAGATGGTGTTTCACCATGTTGGCCAGGCTGGTCTTGAACTCCTGACCCCAGGTGATCCACCCACCTCGGCTTCCCAAAGTGCTGGGATTACAGGTGTGAGCCACCGTGCCTGGCCATTATTGTGGTTTTTACTTGTATTTCCTTGATGACTGCTGACGGTTATCCTTTCAATGCATATTGGCCATTTATATATCTTCCTTTGTGAACCTTTTGCTCATTTTTATTGGGTTGTTTATTTTTTTATTACTGAGTTGTATTATTATTGAGTAGAAGCTCTTTATATGTCCTAGATACTGGTCGTATTTTAGATATACATCTTGCAAATATTTTCTCACTGTCTGTGGATAGTGTATTTATTTTTTAAATGACGTCATGAGAAAACTTTTAATTTTTATAAAGTCAAATGTACCACTTTTTAAAATTTGTTGCTTTTTGTATCTTGTCTAAGAAACTTCTGCCTCTCTCAGGTTGAGAAGATGCTCTTTTCTGTTTTCTTCTAGAAACTTCATATTTTTTTCCTGTATATTTAGGTCCATGGTTTTTCTTGAATTAGTTATTATTATTTTTTAATATGGTGGAGGTAGGAATTGAGGTTTGTTCTTTTCTTTATTGATATTCAGGCATTCTGTTTGTTGAAATGACTTTCTTCTCCCCATTATTTTAGCCCTTTTATTGAAAATAAGATGACTTTATAAGTGAGGGTTTTGTGTTTTTTGGTTTTGTTTTTTTTTGAGACAGAGTCTTGCTCTGTTGCCTAGGCTGGAGGGCAGTGTCACCATCTTGGCTCACTGCAACCTCCACCTCTCAGATTCCAAGTGATTCTCCTGCCTCAGCCTCCTGAGTAGCTGGGATTACAGGCACGTGCCACCATGCCTGGCTAAATTTTTTTTTTTTTAAATTTTTATTAGAGACAGGGTTTCACCATGTTGGCCAGGCTGGTCTCGAACTCCTGACCTCAACTGATTTGCCCGCCTTGGCCTCCCAAAGTGCTGGGATTATAGGCATGAGCCACCGTGCCCGGACTTCTCTCTGTTTTTCTATTGACCTGTATGTCTTTTCTTACGCCAATTCCAGACAGTCTTGTTATTGTAGTTTAAGTCTTCAATTCCTTTTGCATGTGTGAACTAAGTTGATTCTTTTGTTTCAAGATTTCTTTGGTTATTCTAGATCCTTTGCCTTGCCATACATTTTAAAACCAACTTTTTATTTTCTACAAAAAAGCCTGCTGGAATTTTGATTGAAATTACGTCAAGTTGTAGATGAATTTGGCATTTGAACCATATTAAGTTGTCTTCTAATCCATACCATACCAATATACTGGGCATGGTATATCTCTTTAAATATTTTGTCTTCTTTTATGTCTCAGCAATGTTCATTTTTCTTTTCTTTTCTTTCTTTCTCTCTTTCTTTTTCTTTTTCTTTCTTTTTTTTTGAGACAAGGACTCACTCTGTCACTCACTGTGGAGTGCAGTGGCATGATCATAGCTCACTATAACCTTAACCTCCTCAAGTGGTCCTCCCACCTCAGACTCCCAAGTTGCTGGGACTACAGGCATGTGCTACATGACCAGCTATTTTTCACAGAGACAGGGTCTCACTATGTTGCCCAGGCTGGTCTTGAACTTCTGGCCTCAAGCAGTCTTCCCACCTTGGCTTCCCAAAGAGCTGGGATTACAGGCATGAAACACTGCACCCAGCCTGTTTTCTTTTCTTTTTCAACATATAGATATTGTACAATTTTTGTGTTAAAGCTATTTTTTAAAAAAAATGTTGTTAAGGATAGGTGTGGTGGCTCATGCCTGTAATCCTGGCACTTTGAGAGGCCAAGGTAGGAGGATCGCCTGAGCCCAGGAGTTTGAGACCAGGCTGGGTAACATGGTGAGGCCCTGTCTCTACAAAACTTTTTAAAATTAGCTAAGTGTGGTGGCATGCATCTGTGGTCTCTTCTACTCTGGAGGCTGAGGTGGGGGAATCACTTGAGCCCAGGAGGTTGAGGCTGCAGTGAGCCGTGTTTGCACCAGTGCATTCCAGGGTGACAGAGTGACATCCAGTCTCTAAGAAAAAGAAAAAAAGTTAAATTATTTTAGTATTTTAAGTGTTAATGTAAATGGAATCCTTTTTAAAATTTCAGTTTCTAGTCATTAGTTGCAATTTCATAGACATACAAGTAATTTTTTATATTGATCTGGATCCTGTGACTTTAGTAAGCTCATTTGTTCATTTTAGTAGCTTTTGTGAAAATTCCTTTAGTTTTTCTATATGTATAATTACGTCATTTGTGGATAAAGACTATTTAACTTCCTTCCTAGTTTGTATGCATTTTATTTCTTTTTCTTCCTTACTATACTGGCTAGGATGTCCAGTATGATGTTCAATAAAAGTGGTGAGAGCAGGCCAGGCGCAGTGGCTCAGGTCTGTAATCCCAGCATTTTGGGAGGCTGAGGTGGGTGGATCACAAGGTCAGGCATTCAAAACCAGCCTGGCCAACATGGTGAAACCCCATCTCTACTAAAAAAATACAAAATTAGGTGGGCGTAGTGGCGTGCATCTGTAATCCCAACTACTTGGGAGGCTGAGGCAGGAGAATTGCTTGAACCCAGGAGTCGGAGGTTGCAGTAAGCCAAGATGGTGCCACTGCACTCCAGCCTGGGCAACAGAGCAAGACTCCATCTCAGAAAAAAAAAAAAAAAGGTGGTGAAAGCAGACATCCAATCTTAAGCGGAGAAAAATGTTTTGCATTTTTTTTTTTTAAATATATACCCTTTATCAGATTGAGTAGATTCCCTTCTACTCCTAGTTTGCTGATAGTTTTCATCATGAATTGATATTGAATATTTTCAAATGCCTTTTTTCTAAATCTATTGGGATGATAATATAGGTTTTTATTTTTAGTATGTTAATATGGTAGATGCCAGTTGATGTGTAGCTTCTTATTCTGGAATAATTTTAGATTTACAGAAAAGCTGCAAAAATAATACAGAGTATACCTAGAATTCTTATATACTCTTCACCCAGCCCACTGGGTACATAACCACAGTACATCTGTCAAAACTAAGAAATTAACATTGGTATAATACTCTTATCCAAACTAGAGACTTGATTTGGGTTTTACTCATTTTTCCACTAATGCCCTTTTTCTGTTCCAGGATCCAGTCCAGAATACTACATCAATTGCAGTCATCATGTCTGCTTAGTCCCTTCTGGTCTGTGACAGTTTTTTAGTCTTCCCATGTTTTCTGTGGTTGCAGCAGTTTCCAAGGTTATGGGGCAGATATTTTGTAAAATGTCCCTCAAGTTGTGTTTGTTTGTCTCTCTTTATTATTATTTATTATTAGACTGGGTTATGGGTTTTAGGAAAAATGCCACCACAGAAGAGAAGTGTATTTCTCATTGCATCGTATCAATGTAAGTTAATAAATGTGACTTATCACTATTGATGTTAACCTTGATCACTTAAAGTGCTGTCTGCTCGGATTCGCCACTGTACAGTTGCTATTTTTCCTTCTTCCATCTCTTATTTTTGGAAGCAAGTGACTGAATCCAGCCTACACTCAAGGAAAGGGGAGTTACGCTCCACCCCCTGGAGGGGAAATATTTACATATACTGGTTGGAATTCGAAAAGAACACTTTTTTCCTTCTTCCTCATTAATTTTTTACTTAATCATTTGTTTATATCAGTATGAACTCAACACTTTTTTTCCTTCTTCCTCATCAATTTTTTACTTGATCATTTATTTATATCAGTATGAACTCAGGGATATTTATGAAATCTTTTGGTTAGATTGTAATACTACTGTTATTTGTTTTGTTGCTCAAATTTTTCCAACTGCAGTTGTTGAGAGCTCTTTCAGGTTGGTTTCTGAGTTCTCTTAGAGAATGGTATTTAGAAACCAAGATCTGGGTTTTGGCTATGCTCATTTCTTATGGTTTATCACTGTTTCTAGGCCTTCTCAGTGGACAAAACTAGGATATAATTATGGATATGTACATTAACCCATGCATAGACATATACCTTTATGTATGTACCCATTTGTATATATTAATATCAACATGAGTTCATACTGACATCTCCCTAGCACCATAGCGTTCATTCTAGTCTTCCTTTCTTACTTATGTTAATTCTGATACAATATTTGTTTTACTACAATGCAACTGATATATTAAGGAATAATTTGGACAGGTGTGATGGCTCATGCCTGTAATCCCAACACTTTGGGAGGCTGAGGCAGGCAGATCACCTAAGGTCAGGAGTTCAAGATCAGGCTGGCCAACATAGTAAAACCCTGCCTCTACTAAAAATACAAAAAGTAGCCGGGCGTGGTGGCACACGCCCGTAGTTCCAGCTACTCAGGAGGCTGAGTCAGGAAAATCGCTTGAACCCAGGAGGCAGAGGTTGTAGACAGCCGAGATTGCATCACTGCACTCTAGCCTGGGTGACAGAGCGAGACTCAATCTCAAACAATCAAACAAACAAACAAAAGGAATAATTTGAGCATGGTACATATTTCACATTTCTTTTGTATGATTTCATCCTTGAGGAACACTAGATGAACAGAGAAAATTGCATCCATCTGAATCAAGCCAAATTGGGATACATAAAACACACTCTCCCCCCCACACATATGCCTCAAACCTTTACAACTACCTTAATTCATCATATGTGTTATCTAATAAGGTTATGTTTTGCTATTCTTTTACATTTGTGAACCTGTATAAGAATGCCATTCTTTTACATTTTTGAACCTGTATAAGAGTGCTATTTTTTACATTTGTGAATCTGCATAAGAATGCTATTCTTTCACATTTGTGAAGCAGTGAGAGATATATATACCCCAAACACATCTAAATGCCGTGGTTCAAAAACACCAAGCAGTGACTGCAAAAAGAAAGCTTTAGGTATTGAGGAGAAACTTGAAATAATGAAGTGTTTATCAAAAAACAAAATAGCATAACATCTTTCAAGCATAAAGGAATCCACATTGAGGATCTTCAAAAACAGTATTGTGAAATATTGTGAAAACAAAAGAAACATCTATGATGGCTTAATTTCAAATACTATGAAGTCAATAAGAACATAGCCTGAAGAATTAGAAGAAATAGAAAGATTGTTGAGCATTTGAAGACCAAACAGAAAAAAATTAGGAACATTTTTTCCTACAATCAGAAAGAAAGCACTAGATATGAAAACTTTCAGCAGAAATTGCCACATCTTGCAGAAGTGGTTCCATTTAGTGCAGAGAGTGGCTGGATTTGTGGTTTCAAACATGACTACAGGCCGGGCGCGGTGGCTCACGCCTGTAATCCCAGCACTTTGGGAGGCTGAGGCAGGCGAATTATCTGAGGTTGGGAGTTCGAGACCAGCCTGACCAACATGGAGAAACCCCGTCTCTATTAAAAATACAAAATTAGCCAGGCATGGTGGCACATGCCTGTAATCCCATGTACTCAGGAGGCTGAAGCAGGAGAATAGCTTGAACCTGGGAGGCAGAGGTTGTGGGGAGCTGAGATTGCGCCATTGCACTCCAGCCTGGGCAACAAGAGCAAAACTCCGTCTAAAACAAACAAACAAATAAACAAAAAAAACCCCCCAAACAAACAAACAAAATTACTACAATTTCCAAAGCCTTCCTCTGTCAGCAGAGCCAGAGTCCAGCTGGGAAAGGCAAGTACAGCTGAGAGAGTAGCAAAGAAATCCAACAGTGACACAGAAGTTAATTAAGAAGAAGGCCATTTATTGGATTGAAATTCTAATTTAGATGAAACAGGTATCTGTCATAAATGCCTTCCTTGAAGGACCTGCAAATCAGGGGGGAAAAATGCCTCAGGATTTAAGACTATGAAAGTACTGTGATGTTTGAGTCCAACCACAAAACCGAGGATAACGAGCCACACACACCCATCCACTTGTGCTGTTAACAACTTTCCAATCGGATTTCAAATAACCCTTCTTCCATCACTTTACAGTAACTCAGAAGTCGTAGCCTTTATGATGCCTATGTTCACAAACTTTAGGCGTTTTAAAGCTGAAATACCACATTGATTGTAGCATTATGCATTTCTGAATCATTTCTTGTATAAAACTATGGTACTATTTTAAAATTAGGTTCCTTTTTTTGTTCTAATCTCTCACTGAAGAATTTTTTAAGTGTTGTGCTACTAGCTTTTTTCCCGTGAGACCTATGGTTTTTATTGTGCAATTTTGCACAGCATGATAATTTTTAAGAACACATAAGTTGGTTGTAGCAGAACTGACTGTAGCTTCTTTCTCTTATGGTGAGAAACCTGCCTCCCATTATCTAGTTGATTTACTTATTTATTCAACCCTACCCTACATGTAGAGTAGTTTGAGAATTGCTAACCCATACTTTAGAGAGAGAGGTAGATTTGCAGGCTAGAAGGGTGCTGATGTATGGTTCCTTTTGTCTTTAGCCTTATAGTATCCAGTCAAAATACTGTTATCCAAAGTTTCTTAGGTCAGATCCTTTCCCCCATCCCTTCCCCTTTAGTAAGGTAATGTCATGTATTAGTAATATGGTTCGATTTATTTGTCATTTTCTGAATTCTGTCCTGAGATTTCCCTATCTTGGCTGACTTGTTATTAAATTTGCATGCAGCAAGGTTGGGATGTGTACCTCTTTGGATTTTGACAAGTGCATAGAGTCATCTATCCAACACCCCAGCACCATACGAATAATTCTATCACCCTAATAATTCCCCTGTATGGCTCCTTTATAGTCAACCCTTCCATTCTTCCTTAACCCCTGGTAACCATGATCTGTTTCTTATTCTTACAGTTTTGCCTTTTCATGATGTCATATAAATTGAACCATATTGTATATAGCCTTTTGGGTCTGGATTATTAAATTTAACAGAATACATTTAAGATCTGTATACACTGCATCCACTTAGTAGCTCATTCTTTTTTAATTGATGTATATATTCCATTTTAGGGAAGATATATATACACACACACACACACACACATATTTGAAAGATATATATATTTGTTCATTCACCTGTTGAGAGACATCTTGGCTTTTTCCAGTTATTGGTGATTATGAATAAAGCTGTTATAAACATTTGTATATAGGTTTTTCTGTGAACATAAGTTTTCCACTCATTTGGGTAAGCCCCAGGAGTGGAACCACCGAGTTGTATGGCAAATGTATTTCTAATTTTATAAGGAACTGCTAAGTTGTCTTTCAAAGCGGCTGTACCATTTAAAATAGCTACCAGCAATTAAAGAGAGTTACTGTTGCTCTGAGTCTTTCTAAGCATTTGGGATGGTTCCTTTTTTATTTTAGCCATCCTAATAGAGATATAGTATTATATATATCATTGTTGTTTAATTTGCATTTCACTAGTGACAAATAATGTTGAGCATCCTTTCATATGCTTATTTACCATTTAAAAATATATATTTTTGGGCTGGGCATGGTGGCTCATTCCTGTAATCCCAGCACTTTGGGAGGCTGAGGTGGGCAGATCACCTGAGGTCAAGAGTTTGAGATCAGTCTGGCCAACATAGTGAAACCTTGTCTCTACTAAAAATACAAAAATTAGCTGGGCATGGTGGCGGGCGCCTGTAGTCCTGGGTACTGGGGAGGCTGAGGCAGGAGAATCACTTGAACCAGGGAGGTAGAGGTTGCAGTCAGCCGAGATGGTACCACTGCACTCCAGCCTGGGACACAGAGCAAGACTTAGTCTCAAAAAAAAAAAAAAAAAATCTCTTTTGGTTAAGTATCAGTTTATATATTTTGCCAATTAATCTTTTTTACTGTTGACTTATTTTAATATTTATTTTTTAAAATTTTTATATAATTTTTAGAGATGGGGTCTTGTTCTGTTGCCCAAGCTGGAATGCAGTGACTCACTGCAACCTTAAACTCCTAGGCTCAAAATCCTCCAGCCTCAGCCTTCTGAAGAGCTGGAATTACAGGCACAAGCCACTATACTGGCTCTTATTGTTGGAGTTTTAAGAGTTCTTTAAATATTTAGGATACAAAATATTAATATGTGATTTATGTAATGTGTGATGCAAAATATTAATGTGATTTAATGTGAATTAATATGTGATTTGTAAATCTTTTTCCTCATCTATGGCAGGTATTGTTAATCTCTTTAATTTCTTTTATCTTTCATAAAATCTAATTTATTAATTCTTTTATTGATTATGCTTTTGGCATCATATTTAAAAACTAATTGCCAGACTTTACACGGTTTTTTCTCTTGTGTCTCGTTTTTAAAGTTCTACTGTTTTAGGTTTTACATTTTGGTCTATTACCCATTTTGAGTTAATTTTTCTATGAGGCATGTGTTGAGGCTCTTCTTTTTAAAAAAAAAAATATGGATGTCCAGTTGATCTAGCACCAAGTTTTGAAAATATTTTTTTCCCCATTGAATTGCTTTTGTTACTTTGCAGAAAAAAATATTGACTATATTTGTGTGGATCAACTTTTGGGATGGTTAATGCATCTTCCTTTTGCCAATACTTAATTGTCTTAATTATTGTAGCTTTATAGTTAGTCTTGGAAATCAGGTAGTGTGAGTCCTCCAACTTTGTTCTTATTCAGAATTGTTTTGGCTATTCTAGTTTTTGCTTGTTTGTTTTTCGCCTTTCCATAATACATTTTAGGAGCAGCTTGGATTTGGATTGGGATTGTATTGGATCTATAGTTTAAATTTGGGAGAATTGACATTTTAGCAATATTGAGTTTTCTAATTTATGAATATAATATAGCTCTCCATTTATTTAATCTTTGATTTTTTTATCAGCATTTTATACTTTTTGGCATCTAGATCTTTCACATATTTTGCTAGATTTATACGTAAGTGCTTCAGTATTTTTAGTGCTTTTGTAAATGGTATTAATTTTTTTTTTGAGATGGAGTCTCGCTCTGTCGCCCAGGCTGGAGTGCAGTGACCGGATCTCAGCTCACTGCAAGCTCCGCCTCCCGGGTTTATGCCATTCTACTGCCTCAGCCCCCCGAGCAGCTGGGACTACAGACGCCCGCCACCTCACCCGGCTAGTTTTTTGTATTTTTTAGTAGAGACGGGGTTTCACCGTGTTAGCCAGGATGGTCTCGATCTCCTGACCTCATGATCCGCCCATCTCGGCCTCCCAAAGTGCTGGGATTACAGGCTTGAGCCACCGCGCCCGGCCAATGGTATTAATTTTTAATGTCAAATTCTAATTGTTCATTGTTGGTATATGGAATGAATACGGTTGACTTTTGCATTTGTCTAATGACTAATGGTGTTGGGCATCTTTTCAAGGGCTTATTGACCTTGTATCCTGTAACCTCACTAAACTCAAGTATTAGTTGTAGAAGCATTTAAAGAAATTCTTTGGTATTTTCCACATAGGAAATTATGCCATCTATGAATAGAGATGGTACTGGCATAAGGACAGACATATTGACTAATAGAATAAAACAGAGACCCCCCAAAATAAATCCTCACATATATCACCAGTTGATTTTCAACAAGGGTACCAAGACCATTCAATGGGGAAAGGACAGCCATTTAACAAGCGGTGTTGGGAAAAGTGGATACCCACACGCAAAAGAATGAAGTTGGACTCTTACCTGTTATAAGGTAGAAAAGGCCTAACAAAAATTAACTAAAAACGGACCAAAGACCTAAACTTAAGAGCTGTGTTCAGCTAAAACTACTGAATTCACCTATTAGCTCTAGTAGCTTTTTTTGTAGATACTTTGGGATTTTCTATATATAGTTGTATGTCATATGTGAATAGAGATAGCTTTACTTCCTCCTTTCCAACTTGGATGCCTTTTCTTTCTTTTTCTTGTCCAATTGAACTTGCAGCACACTGTTGAATAGCAGTGATGAAAGCAGGTATTCTTGTCTCGTTCCTAATTTCAGGGGGAAAGCTTTCAGTCTTTCACCATTGACCATGATTATAGCTGTGGCTTCTTTACAAATGCCCTTTATCATGGTGAGGACGTTCCATCTATTCCTGGTTTGCTAAGAGTTTTCATGGAGAAACGATGCTGACTTTTGACAAATGCCTTTTCTGTATCAATTGAGATGATCACGTGGTTTTTTTTCCTATTAATGTGACGTATTACACTGATCGATTTTCTTATGTTGAACCAGTTTTGCATTCCTGGAACAAGTACTACCTGGTTGTGGTGTATAATCCTTTTAATGTATTGTTGGATTTGGTTTCTTAGTATTTTGTTGAGGATTTTTGCAACCATATTCATAGGAGAAACTGGTGTGTACATTTCTTTTTCTGTGATAATCTTATCTGGCTTTGGTATCACAGAAATACTGGCCTCATATAATGAGTTAGGAAGTGTTGTCTCCTTTTTTATGTTTTAGAAAGTTTGAGAAAGACTGGTGTTAATTCTTTAAATGTTGGATAGAATTCACCAGGGAAGACATCTGGTCCTGAACTTATTTTCACTGAAGGGTGTCTTTACTTTTTCTTTTTTAAAAATACTTTCTGATTTACTCTTTACTTAAATAATAGTTCTGCTGAAATTTTCTCTTTTTCAGTTAGTTTAGGTGACTTGTGTGTTTCTGGGAATTTGTCCATTTCTTCTAGGTTATTTAATTTGTTGACATATAATTGTTCTTATTATTCTCTTGGAATCCTTTTTATTTCTGAATCATTGGTATTAATGTCTCCATTTTAATATCCGATTTTCATATTTCTTTTTTTCTTTGTTAATTTAGGGAAAGGGTTGTCAATTTTGCTGATATTTTCAAAGAAATAACTTTTTATTAATTCTATTATTTTTCTATTGTCTTTTATTTATCTCCACTCTATTCTTCATTATTTTATTCCTTCTGCTAATTTTGGGTTTATTTTGCTTATCTTTCTATTTTCTCAAGATGTACAGTTACCTTATTGATTCTGTATCTTTCTTCTTTTATAATTTAGTAATTAGAACTATAAATTTCTCTCTGAGCACTGTCTTCACAGTATTCCATAAATTTTGATATGTTGTATTTTTGGTATTATTTCTAAATTTTCTGTTTTTTCTTGTGATTTCTTCTTTGAACCTTTGGTTGCTGAAAAGTGTGGTGTTTAATATCTACATATTTGTGAATTTTCTAGATTTCCTTCCATTGCTGATTTCTAATATCATCCCATTGTCATGGAAGAAGATACTTTGTATGAGTTGTATAATTTCAATCTTTTTGAATTTATTGAGAAGAAATGTGTGGTCTAATATAACATCTGTCAATTTGAGAAACATGTAAATTGTGCTTTTGTCAGGTGGAGTGTTCTATATATGTCTGTTATGTCTACTTGGTTTATAGTTGTTTAAGCCCTCTCTATCCTTATTGACTGTTTCTATACATTTTATATCCATTATTGAAAGTGAGATAGTCTCCAACTATTTTTGTAGGACTATCTATATCTCCCTTTAATGCTGTTAACGTTTGCTTCATATATTTTGGGAATCTGTTTGAGATATATATATATATATATATATATTTTTAAAGTAGAGATGGGGTTTCACCACGTTGGCCAGGCTGGTCTCAAACTCCTGACCTCAAGAGATCCGCCCACTTCCACCTCCCAAAGTGCTGCGATTACAGGCGTGGGCCACCGCACCCAGCCTGTATATATGTTTATAATAATTGTATACTCGGCCGGGCGCGGTGGCTCAAGCCTGTAATCCCAGCACTTTGGGAGGCCGAGACGGGCAGATCACGAGGTCAGGAGATCGAGACCATCCTGGCTAACATGGTGAAACCCCTTCTTTACTAAAATATACAAAAAACTAGCCGGGCGAGGTGGCGGAGGCCTGTAGTCCCAGCTACTCGGGAGGCTGAGGCAGGAGAATGGCGTCAACCTGGAAGGCGGAGCTTGCAGTGAGCTGAGATCCGTTCACTGCACTCCAGCCTGGGCGACAGAGCGAGACTCCGTCTCAAAAAAATAAAATAAAATAAAATAAAATAAATAATAATAATTATATACTCTTACCGAATCAACCCTTTTGTTAATATATAGTGACTTTTGTTTGTTGTAACAGTTTTTGACTTAAAGTCTGTTTTGTCTGATAGTAATATAACCACCACAACTCTCTTTTGGTTACTAATGAAATTTTTTCCCACCATTTTGCTTTACTATTGTTGTCTTTGGATCTAAAATAAATCTTTTGTAGACAGCATATAGTTAAATCATATTTTTTTTGCATCGTGCCAGTCTTTGCCTTTTGATTGGAGAGTTTAAACCATCTTCATTTAAAGTTATAGTTAATAAGAAATGACTTATTTCTGCCATTTTGCCATGTATTAGCTATAGCTCTTGCTCCTCGTTTGCTTCATTATTGCCTTATTTTGTACTTAGTTTTTTAAAAAGTATGTATGTTTTTGGTAGTTAATCGTTTTGACTTCCTTCTCCTTTCCTTTTGTGCATATTCGGTTGATATTTTCTTTCTTTCTTTCTTTTTTTTGGGACCGAGTGTTGCTCTTGTTGCCCAGGGTGGAGCAATGACACGATCTCGGCTCATTGCAACCTTCTGCTCCTGGGTTCCAGCGATTCTCCTGCCTCTGCCTCCCCAGTAGCTGGGATTACAGGCATGTGCACCACACCTGTTTTGTTTTTTTTGTTTGTTTGTTTTTGTTTGTTTGTTTTTGAGAAGGAGTCTCGCTCTGTCGCCCAGGCTGGAGTGCAGTGGACGGATCTCAGCTCACTGCAAGCTCCGCCTCCCAGGTTGACGCCATTCTCCTGCCTCAGCCTCCCAAGTAGCTGGGACTACAGGCCTCCGCCACCTCGCCCGGCTAGTTTTTTTGTATTTTTTTTAGTAGAGACGGGGTTTCACCGTGTTAGCCAGGATGGTCTCGATCTCCTGACCTCGTGATCCGCCCGTCTCGGCCTCCCAAAGTGCTGGGATTACAGGCTTGAGCCACCGCGCCCGGCCTATGTTGCCATTGTCGTATCATAATTAACATTACATTAAATAGCTCTGTACATAAGCCTTTTAGAATAGATTCACTGATATAGAACTAGTGGATCAAAGAGAGTGAACCTTTTTCTCTTCATTGTATTTCAATCTTATTTATCTGTATGCCTCAAAAGATGACATATGTGATTTTACTTTAATTACCTGAAACATTAAAAAAAGATTAAAGAGAAACTCCTTCTTGACCACTGTACTTTTTTTTTTTTTTTTTTTGAGACGGAGTCTCACTCTGCTGCCCAGGCTGGAGTGCAGTGGCCCGATCTCGGCTCACTGCAAGCTCCACCTCCCGGGTTCACGCCATTCTCCTGCCTCAGCCTCCAGAGTAGCCAGAACCACAGGCGCCCGTCACACGCCCGGCCAATTTTTTGTATTTTTAGTAGAGACGGGGTTTCATCGTGTTAGCCAGGATGGTCTCGATCTCCTGACCTCATGATCTGCCCTCCTCGGCTTCCCACAGCCATCACTATGTATATTATTAAACAGAACAAAAACTAGTTTATCACTTCTGTCCATCAATATTCATATCATACAAATAAACCATAGTGTAATGGGAGGCCTAAATTCCAATAAGGACTCTAGTAGCCCTCCTAATAATTCATACCATGTCCTCAAGTGAATGCTATATTGTATTTTGGGATTTTTTAAAATTATTTTTTTGAGATGGAGTCTCGCTCTGTCACCCAGGCTGCATTGCAGTGGCAGGATCTCAGCTCAGGAGCCTTTTCTAATTTTAAGGGGGATAAATGGGATCAATTGCAAGAGGCTGCAGATTTAGTATGGAACCAAAACAGTTTGATCATAGATTTGACAATTAACTCATTCTTAAACTCCAGAAATACTATCTAACTACTGTATAATTGGAGAAGACAAACCAGCCATTAAAAAAATGGAACTTTGTGAACTAAGCCAAATATTTAATGATGCACTTTGCTTATATTTGGTAGAGTGTGAGAGAATGAGTCAGGATGACTCATCAGGTTTAACAGGTTTCCCGACTGCGGGACAAAAGCTAAATGCCCATTATTTTCCACCCAAATTTCCCGGATTTTTTTTTTTTTTTCTGTAAGGGGATTATTTATCTTCCCACAAAATACCTGGTGGTGGCATATATTCACATTTTCATGGAGTTGAGTCTGAATTGTCTCCTGTTTCGGGGACTTCTTTCAACTCTGAGGACTAAGATGTAATACTTGAGCAAAGACCCTTTGATTATCTCCTGGGGATCTTCATGGCAGCTATCTGCAACTATCTTGAATTATGCAAACCTAGGGAAAGGGCTGAATAATACAATCCCATATCAAAATTATTTTTAAACTTTAAACATTTTAATACACTGTATTAAAAAAATACTACGCTACCCTTTTAGATCATTCTACTCCTAAATCACCCGTGCTAAAGTACTATATTGCCATTTTAGAGAAAGAGAAAGCAGTGCTACCATTTTTTCAAAATTTGAGTTAGCATGTAGTGAGTATCAGAAAGACACTAGTTACAGGATTTACCCATATCTCGACCTCACTCTACAACTGTCATGGAGAAATGAACACAAGAAATGGAGCTGGGCACTTCCATAGAACATCAATTGAGGAATGAGCAGCACTGTGCTGTTGCTGTACCCAAACTAAGAGCTTACAGGTAGTGAGAAAAACCAAGCTGTGCAGTAAGTCTAATTCAGTTTGGACTTACCTCACATGCTTAATGATCAGTGTAAAAGAACTGCATCCTTCAGCTTATAGTTAAGCAACCACAACCCCTTTCTCGCAGACCTGTAATCTTTTTTTTTTTTTTTTTTTTTTTTTTTTTTGAGACAGAGTCTTGCTCTGTCGCCCAGGCTGGAGTGCAGTGGTGCGATCTCTGCTCACTGCAAGCTCCGCCTCCCGGGTTCACGCCATTCTCCTGCCTCAGCCTCCAGAGTAGCTGGGACTACAGGTGCCCACCACCATGCCCGGCTATTTTTTTCGTATTTTTAGTAGAGACAGGGTTTCACCGTGTTAGCCAGGATGGTCTCGATCTCCTGACCCCGTGATCCGCCCGCCTTGGCCTCCCAAAGTGCTGGGATTACAGGCGTGAGCTACCGCGCCCGGCCACAGACCTGTAATGTTAAAACAAACAAACAAAAAAACTGCATTATAAATTCTGGACTTGGTGTTTTGTTAATCTTCCTCTCTCTATTAAATCCTTACAACTCTTCCTGGAGAGTAGGTATCACTATTCTTCCCATTCTTCAGATGAAGTTCAAAGATGCAGGAGACTGAATCCAAGGTTCGCTCGCAACTAGGGGTGGGGAGAGGCACCTTTGAAACAATGCAGGCCTGCCACTTCTCTCATGGGCATAGCCAGACATGAGCCAGACATGAGTTCAAATAGTTCAGAGGGCAGTGAGGTGGGACAAATGCTTGGCTTAACTGCCAGCCTCTGATGCCCGGGGCCTGCGTGACTTTTGGCATTTGGACTGCAGTGGCAGCCTCTCTAAAGGGAAGGTCATCCCGCCACCAGCCAGATGATCTGCAAGGGCCCTGCAGGCCCCACCATCCACGTGCGGCAGGGTCCACGTTCTGACCACCTGGCAAACCTGGTGCGAGGGGGAAAGCTAGCCGGGACCCTCCTTCACTCACGGCATGGTCATTTAAGTAGCCGGGCTGCCTGATTCGGTCCTTGTCTGCTTTTCAAGGTGCAAAATGTACGACCCTGGGCCCGCCCCTGCGGGCAGCTAGGTTTTGCAACCGCGCCCCCAGAGTCCACTGCGGGAGAACTGGGGAAGAAGCCCAGGCGTTCATGGCTCATTGCGTCCCGCTCTGCATCTGTGGTTCGTGGGGAGCGACCCCCGGGCAGCGTCCAAAGTGGAGTTCCCACACACGTTGCGAACCCACGGCCAGTTTTCTCTGAACCGGCGTCCTTGAGTCCGGGGGTGGAGGCGGAGAAAAGGGTGCGGGGCGAGTCAGAGCGACCACACGCAGGGCCGCAGCCCTCCCACCAGCGCGTCCTGCAGCGCCGGCCGCCGCAGACTGGGATCGCGGCTGCTGCCCCGCCCCTGTCCCTCCACCCCCTGCCCGGGACTGCGGGGCCGCCCCGCCCCACCTGCAGGTGAAGCGGCCGCAGCCGCCGAGTAGGTGCGTGGGGATGATCTCACTCGCGCGCTCCGCGCCAGGAGGAGGAGGAGCGGGAGCAGATCCAACTTCCGGGTAGTGGAGCCGCAAGCCACCGGCATCTTGCTTTTCCTTCCCCCTCCCCCTGTGTGCCCCGCGCCGCTCCTTCTTTCCCTTTTATTCCCGGCCCCACCCGCCAAAATGAACAGCTCGGACGAGGAGAAGCAGCTGCAGCTGATCACCAGTCTGAAGGAGCAAGGTAGGCAGCACGCGGGCGCCAGGTGTGGGCAGCCGCGGCCCGTGGGCGGGGACCGCTCCCGGGCGCTGGGGCCAGGGCAGGTGGAAGCCGGGCGGGAGACGTGGCGGCCGCCGTGGTCACCGCAGTAGCTCCGTCACCCGCGGAGAGGCGTCCTCCGTGGCCGGCGCGCCTAGGAAAGCCCTGGACCGAGGATAACGCGGAGTGTCGGGGCGAGTCAGGCCCCGCAGCGTGAGACGCGCTGCCCGCCGGTTGCGTTTGCTGGCGAAGGGGGGCTGGGGGAAGGGACGAGGATTCAGTGCGGACGAGGTTGCACAGTGCCACCTTCCTTGCGGGAGAAGCGGGTGGGGCAGGATATTTTGGCTGCTTTGGGCGGCTCAGCTAGCTTGGCCCCACCCTTACGCATTTGTTGGCGCTGGGTGGCCTGTAGCGCTGTTTCACACCCTTCCCAGCTTTTCATTTGGGTTCGGTCTAGTTCCTCTTTCCTTGCCCAGCTGGGATTTTCAGGCCATAATTTTTTTTTTTTTAATCACTTCTCAATTTTAGCAGTTTATTAGTCAGCAAGGTCATCATCCTGCCAGTGTTGAGCTTCCAGAATTAACAGGGTTGGCGCTGGGCGCAGGAGAGCCAGGCCATGTGCACACATTTCTGTACTGCTTGGTAACTGGGGATTATCCTTTAATAAAGAACTGCTTCAGCCAATTATTTTTTTCATCAGTTACCACACTTCTGAACCAAACCAGATCAACAACCAAATGCTAACCTACGCCCTTAAGCAGTTATCGTTTTTACCCTGACCAAAGGGTGGTCTGCGAATGTGGGTCAAGAAGGGGAGGGACCAGCCGCGCGCGGTGGCTCACGCCTGTAATTTCAGCACTTTGGGAGGCCGAGGCGGGTGGATCACCTAAGGTCGGGAGTTGGAGACCAGCCTAACCAACATGGAGAAACCCCGTCTCTACTCAAAATACAAAATTAGCCGGGAGTGGTGGTGCATGCCTGTAATGCCAGCTACTCGGGAGGCTGAGGCAGGGGAATCGCCGGGAGGCGGAGGTTGCGGTGAGCCAAGATGGCGCCATTGCACTCCAGCCTGGGCAACAAGAGCAGAACTCCGTCTCCAAAAATAAAAATAAAAACAGAAAGGGAGGAACCAAACAGATTTAAAGGAAGTAAAAATGTGTAGGAACATGTACTTTTCTGAATGTCTTGCTGACATGACCATGTAATGGAAGGATCCCTGCCCTGTGGCAAAACCTGGTGTTTAGTTCCAGTTCTTTGACTTCTCTTGGCCCAGCTCACCGGCTCTGCGAACTTGGAGGAGTCTCTTCCCTTCCGTGGATCTTCTAGTCAGTCAAGGCTGACCTGACTAAAAGCGAGGGCAAAACTGGAGGACTTCCTGAGGTCCTGTCCAGTACTCTTACCTGTTGTTCCATAAAATCACAAACACGGTTGGGAAGTGCATGTGGATTCTTCTGAAGCCATACTCTGGCAAACAAATTTCAACATTACTGTTTACTGTATGACCTTGGGGAAAGTATTTAACCTCTGAAATGGACATAACACATTCCTCTGTGATATCCAGCATCTAGAAAGTGCTGGATAAATGTTAGTCTCTTTCGCCTTCCCAGCACCTTTACCTGGCATCCTAGATTATCCTGAGGTGATAAAGTCACAAGCATCAGTGAATTTAGTGGGTGGACAGAATGCCTTTATCTGAAATTTCTCAAGTATTTTAGCAAGATACTGGATTCTACTGGTATTTTATATTTAATAACACCTTCCCCCAACCCATAACATTAAAACTTGATTCATATTTACATTCATGGAGCTTTCAGAAATTTTAGGTAATATCTGTCAGTGGATATCAGATCTTCTTATGGATGGTCAGTTTTCAAACAATGATAAAAACGAAAAATTTCCCCTTTCATTTCTTATGTAATTCAAGGGTAGATTAACAATGTAGATAATCTGCAAATTGTTTATATTTGATTTTGGAAAACGTTCTCCATTCCTATGTTGGGTTTGAGACCCGAGAAAAAGGATTTCTAAATTTCTGGCTCTTTCTCCTATTGCATTGTATTGGAAAATAAACAAATCCTTGGCATTGGTATTGTTAGAGGATATATTTCCTTGATTAAGTGCATATCAAAGGTAATAGAACAGTTAGATATTCAAAGTTGTATTTCTTAAAAGGTACACTTTTGGGGATAGTGAGCCTAGTTACAAAGGTGTTGGGATTTTTTCAGCTTACAGTGTGATTTTTATACATTTCAAAACCAGGTCGTTTGCTTGCCATTGGATCACAGACTGGAAACAATTTACTTACTCCAAAAGTACTCAGTTACTGTTTGACCTATAGAACTAACTGGGCAGCTAGGGATTTGGAAGAACAGACAACTGGGTCTTTGGGCATTTAACAGTACATACTATGATCAATTTTGTAAGCTGATGGTTACATAGTTTGTTTTTGAAAATAGTAATTTTTACTACCTGTTACTACGTTTTTACTCACAATGTTAATATTTTGAGTGATAATTCCACTACCCCTATTTAATGTGAGCAAGAAGAACCATTATTTATCAAATATTTTATTTTCCCTTAATAATGCTGAGTAAACATATTCATTCCTTTAACAAATACTTATCAAGTACCTCCATATGTGAGGTCCATGTGCTGGGCACTAGGAGTATAAATAATGAACTAGACAGTCCTTGTCACCAAATTAATTGTCTAGAAGAGAAGACAGTTACTATTCAAGTTATATGAATAAATGTACAATTACTTTTTTTTTTCTTGGATAGATTTTTAGAAGAAATGGGATTGTTGGATTAGAGGGCATGGACATATACTTTTGCTAGACATTGCAAAAGTGCCCCCTAAAATGATTATACCACTTCAAATATCCTTCAGCAGCACCCATTTCCCCACACGTTGGTCAACTCTGGCTAATAGCAATCTTTATTAATTTGATAGCCTGATAAGTTTTTGAATTCTTGCCAATCTAATGGGCAGAATGTTACCTTTTAATATTTGCATCGCTCTGGTTATTAGTGATGTTTGAAATCTTTTTACATCATATGGGTCCTTCCTTAGTGAGTTTTTTTTAAACTGATACATGAGACTTGTACATATTTAGAGAAGACATGGGGTATTTTGTTACATGCTTAGAATGCATAATGATCAAGTCAGGGTATTTGGGGTATCAATTGCCTCCAGTATTTATCATTTCTATGAGTTGGGAACATTTCAAGTCCTCTCTTCTAACTCTTTTGAAATATACAATACATTGTTGTTAACTGTAGTCACCCTACTTTGCTATCAAATGTTAAAACTTACTCCTTGTATGTAACTGTATGTTTGTACCCATTAAACAATCTCTCTTAATTTCCCCCTGTGTTAGTAAGTTTTAAGTCTAAAATTTGAACCATTTCCCCAGGAGAGTATTCAGAAAGGAGATTCCTGTCTACTCTAAACCACAAAGCTGACAGCAGCCTTCCCTAATGTGAAGCCTTTAGTGGTGTGGTGAATAAGGTTGCTTTTGACAAAAGTTGTGAAATGTAATGACGGAGTCTGTCATAATATGAGCAATCTCTAATTTATACTTACCATTCCCTAGGCTCTATGTCTTATAAATCACACCCACTTCTGAATTACTTCAAAACATTTTATGTTCCCTCCTAGTGAATGGTATAATTAGCTATATTATGTCTTTCTAGAAAGTTATATTATGTCCCTTTAAAAAAAATTAGCCAGTATGTGATTGCTTATGTTCAAGCAGATGTTGAGGTAATGAGGTAATTCTCCTTTTGTCTTTTTTGGGGCTTTATTTTATTGGACTGATTGACATCTTTAATGCACGGAGAAATGGCAACTTTGGATACTATTTCCGAGGCATATTTCCTAGCTACTAAAGTGGATATTTCCCTTACAAAACATCATACAATTTGCTCCCCCTCCGGAATTCAGTGGGAAAATGATAGACTTAGTTCAGCATTTGTTTAAGGTGCATGATTTTCTGTGTAATTCATTCGGCCCGCATGCATTGAATATTCATAGCCAGGCACTGTGCTAGGCATCGGAGAGACAGAGCTGAATAAGACCTTGCCCCTGCTGGTGAGGAGTTTCTGGTCTAGAGATGGTGCTAGGCATGTAAATTCCAAGAAGAGTGTCTGATTGGCCTACTTTGGCCAATCTCATGTATTCAAATACTTTGACCACGGGAGGGCAGGATACTTTAATTGGCAGCCCCTGCAAAGATTGGAGGAGTAGTCCAAAACAGAATGGGGTGCCACTACCAGGAGGATGCTGACTGGGCAGACACAGATAACACATGTCCGCTAAACTATTAAGTACAGTAATGCCATGCCATTTCCAACTTGATGAAATTTTGAAAAGAGATGGTTATTTAATAATAAGGACATACTCACATAAGAGGAAAACAACCACCACCACCCCAGTAATGGGCAATTCTTGGGCTAACAGTATTTAAAATGGATTTCCTATGGTGAGGTAATTGGTTTTAAAGCAATTTTAAACCTCCTTTCACCTTTAGAGTTAGTATTGTTTTCCCCAAGATTATTGAGATGATACTTAAGGTTCACATGGAAATCTAGTCAAGCTTATTCTTACAGCACGTTAGTAATTAAAAGATGCATTTGGTATTCCCTTAGCTTCTAGGCCAGGAAATAACTGGAGCATTATTTTGATAAAACAGTCTGAAACTATTGCCTACCACAATGACCATGTCAGTCTGGGAAAACGGAAGCATTGACAATCTTGGGTACATATGAGATCAGCCAGTAGAAAACTGTTTAGAATTAAATGTTGCCTTGTTTTCAAGTGCAAACTTGGTTTTACATCAGTATTTTTCAAAGTGTGGTACAAGGGCCAGCTGTATCTGAATCACCAGGTACTTATCAACAATGCATTTTCCTCCTAAAGTTAGGGAGCGGTTGCTGAAGAACAGCAGTTTGGCAACCACCCATGAGATGGACATGCAGCATGGGCTAAGGAACTGTGTCTTCTAGTCAGAATTTCACTATTACCTTAATTTTATTTATTTATTTATGTATGTATTTATTTATTTATTTGAGACAGAGTCTCACTTTGTCACCCAGGCTGGAGTGCAATGGCATGGTCTCGGCTCCCTGTAACCTCCGCCTCCCAGGTTCAAGCAATTCTACCGCCTCAACTTCCCGAGTAGCTGGGACTACAGGCATGTGCCACCACACCTGGCTAGTTTTTGTATTTTTAGTGGAGACGGGCTTTCACTGTGTTGGTCAGGCTAGTCTCAAACTCCTGACCTTGTGATCCACCCGCCTCGGCCTCCCAAAGTGCTGGGATTATAGGCGTGAGCCACCGCGCCCAGCCGTGAACCTTTTTTAAAATAAAGGCAAAAATAAACACATACTCATAGAAAACAAGTGTGTAAAGTGAAAAGTACAATTACCTATTCTATCTGACCCATTGTTTCTCAATCTTTATTTCATTATCACTCTCCTAAGGAAACTTTTTAGGCATTTTATGCACTGTGACTCTTTGAAGGGCCATAAGCCATTGTAATATCCAAGATCTTTTCTCTTGTCTCCTTGAGGATGAAATCACTACATTGACAATGCATGCTATGACCCCGTTCCCATTTCTCAAAGTTAACTACTGTTAGCCTTTTATTTTCTTTCCTTCCAGAAATTGTGTTTGTATGTGCATATATATTTATCATGTAATATGTAATTTTTTATATTAGTACATGTAGCATTAAATCATTAAAGATTGATTGAATAATGTTCCAATGTACAGACGTACCACAGTGTACTTAATGTCCACTGGATGGACATTTCTATCTTTCTTTCTTTGTTTTTGCTATTACAAATAATGCTTCTGGGCTGGTTGTGTTGGCTCACGCCTATAATCCTAGCACTTTGGGAGGCTGAGGTAGGAGGATACCTTGAGCCCAGGAATTTGAGACCAGCCTGGGCAACATAGTGAGATCCCATCTCTCTAAAAAGAAAATGCTTTTGGTAATGGATTCGTATTGGAGACATCAGTGTGAACTCATGTTTAGCTTAATACAGGTATGGATGGTTACACATAGAAATATATGTATATATATTATATATTATAAAATATAATATATATATTTTGGTTAGTATATACATATATTTTCTTGCTCTGTCAGCTGAGAGAGCCTAGAGGCACCAGTATCAATGAGCACATGTAGAGCCCAGAACTTGGCTTCTAATGCCATTCTCAAATAAAAGGAACAGGTTTCCTAGGAGAAATGGCTAATTTTAGGAAAGGGGCAGGAAGTATACAAGATGAGCCTAGAGCATCTTGTAGTGCTGGAAACTAAGGAATTCCACCAACTGATAAGCCAACATTGATGGAGATACAGCAGTCCCCACTTCTCCACGGAGGAAGCTGCGTTACAACACCTGCAGTAGCTGCCTGAAATCATGGAAAATAACAAACCCTATATATACAAAGTTTTTTCCTATGCATACATACCTGTGATAAAGTTTAATTTATAAATTAGGCACAATGAGAGATTAACAATAATAACTCATAATAAGATAGAACAATTATAACAATATACCATAATAAGAGTTATGTGAATGTAGTCTCTCTCTCTCTCAAAATATCTCATTGTACTGTAATCATCTGCTTTCATACCATGTTGGCCATGGGTAACTGAAACTCTGGAGAGTGAAGTGGTAGGTAAGAGGGAAGCTACTGTCTGTCAGAGACATAAGAGCCAATGGAAAGAACTTCCAATGTCCAAAGATGGAACTCTGAACAACAGACTATTGGATTATAATTCAAAGTATGAAGTAATATTTGTGAGTTGATACTGATATAAATAAATGATTAAAGACAAATCTCCCATGCAGAGCAATTCCAAATAATTTATGTAGACGTTCCCCCTCAAAGTGGTGTATCATAACTCCCTGATTCTTTTTTTTTTTTTTTTTTTTTTTTTGAGACGGAGTCTGGCTCTGTCGCCCAGGCTGGAGTGCAGTGGTGTGATCTCGGCTTGCGGCAAGCTCCGCCTCCCAGATTCATGCCATTCTCCTGACTCAGCCTCCCGAGTAGCTGGGACTACAGGCCCCCGCCACCACGCCCAGCTAACTTTTTGTATTTTTAGTAGAGATGGGGTTTCACTGTGTTAGCCAGGATGGTCTCGATCTCCTGACCTCGTGATCCGCCTGCCTCGGCCTCCCAAAATGCTGGGATTATAGGTGTGAGCCACCGTACTCGGCCTAACTCCCTGATTCTTAAGTGTGGGCAGCACATAGTGAATTCCTTCCAAAGACTACAATATGGAAAAGGGGGAACAAGTAACTTTACAGTGGAGAAACCTGACAAACACTACGTCAGCTAGTTGATCAAGGCCATCATGAACAATGCTAAGTCATGTTGATAGCATGATAGTGTGATGTGATGAATTGGCATTTTACCTCTGTGGTCTTCCCCTAAAAACCCGTAAACCCAGTCGACTCATGAGGAAGCTATCAGCAAATCCCTACTGAGAGACGTTCTGCAAAATACCTGATCAGCACTTCTCCAAACTGTTAAGGTCATAAAAATGAGCAAAGTCTGAGAAACTGTCATAGTCAAGAGATGCCTTAAGGATTGAAGGGGAGAAAAAATTTTTCCCTCAGTTCCTTGTAAGTTCATAATTGGGACAGATACCTGTAACAAAAGACATATGAACAAGCAAGTTTATTAAGGCATGCAGTGCACGTCGCAAGGGAGAAAAACAGTGGCTCAACATACTGTCTGCAACAAAGAACAATACATTTAGAAAAGTGTTAGGACAAAGGGAAGCAGTTCCCGCTTCCAAAGGCAGGAGAATGTGGGAAGGTGAGTTTATGCGGAAACTCCTGGGGTAAAGTCTACTCGCAGATTTCTCTGCCACCGTCTCTGAAGTGATATGGGTTGTAAAGGAGAATGTGTATCTTGTTTTTACGTGGGAAATGGGGAGAAGATAGACCTTTTGTCTTTGTAATTCTGTGTCCTGCTTTTAGGCAGAGGGAAGGCAGAGAGTTCTCCTGCATCCTAATTATCTTTAGCTCAAAGATCTTTCATATTTTGGGGAGACAGGCTGGTTTCCTTCAGTTCCTTCCTTTGAAACTTTACTTTCAGAAAGTCTCACATACTATGTGCTAGGCTGGTAGTTTTGGAGAGAGATGGTTGTGAGGTAAGTGATTGGCAAAGGGGAAGAAAACCAGAAGAAAATAACAGATTTAAGTATATTTGTCTCATATCTTACTGAGTCAGTCTCTTAGTCCTGAAACTAGGTTAGTTTAGGTAAACAGTCATGTTTTATTTCAAGAGGTGGTGTTATGGGTGATCTCTTTAATGTTAGGTTTCTATATGGTGTAAGCATACAAAAACTTAATAAGAGACATTTCTATGGAAAAAAAGAAAAAGCAAGGTTAATGTTTAGAGCAGTCTATAAATTAGTTTCTGAGTCTGGAGAGCAGCCATTTGAGAGGATTTATATATCTTAGGCTCAAAGTGTCTTCACCTGGAGTGGGGCAGGCAGTTGCAATCTGACAGATTTTCCTTGTTTGTAGATTAAATATCATAAAGGTTGTCTATACAAAAGCTGTTGTGGTAATTTCTCTGATGTTTGTGTCAAGTTCTCCAGCTTTAGCTTGCATAGCTTCAGAAAAAGCCCAATTTTAATTTCAGTGATTCCAGGTCAAAAGGGTGGGAGAAAAATTGGAAATGTTAGTTTGGAGACTCACAGCCAGATACTAGAAAAAACTGAAAGAATTCAGGATCCATTCCAGATTGCAGGTAAATAATAAAATCTCAAAAAACAATGAACAGGGCTAGAATCTAGTAATGGGTGAGCTATAGTTTCTGAACTATTATTTTTCTGAGAACATTTTTTCTCTCTCACTAATTTCTCTCACACTAATTTCTACCAAAGAGAACCAGTAAGACCAGTTTATTTGTAAAATAAGTTTTTGTCTATTATACTTGGCCTAATTATTTGCACAAGTGCAGCAAGAATCATGATTGACTATGTAAGCCCTTTTAAAATCTGCTTTGCTGGAACTCTTCATAAGGAATCTCAGATTAGGCTTTAAAAAGTGCCTTCTTAGGCTAAGAAGCCAAGCTCAGGACTCAACATCAGATTGTGTCTACAGTAGTCTTGGATAGATATCTCTCTTCCCTAGATTCCTGATGTTCCTGGGCCTGTCAGGAAGGTGACATTCTTTACCCACCTAGGCAACCATTTGAACCATGTATTCAAGGTACGAGGCCAGTTTTTTTAAGGTGCCTTTGTTGGCTCCATTAAACTGAGGTTCTTCTAGGGACCTCAGTTCCCAAAACCTGTTTGGTCATATCAGAAAATATGACATTCCCATCAAACTTTGGCAATATAACCAGTGTTTTCAATTGTGTCCTATTAAAAGAAGAACGGATTCTTATTGAACTTATGCAAATGCCCATATTATCCTAAAAATAAGAATACTCATGAATAGTTTCCAAATTTTGGAGGGATCAGCTAAGGAAGAAAAGTAAATGTTTCCATTCTGTTTGCAAAAGTATACTTTACCAGATAGTTGTAAGCTATAGATAGCGCAAAAGAAGAAAATGTTTTCCTAAATCTGGAAAATAAAAGAATCAGTAGTGTTTCTAACAAAAAAGTCATAAAAATCACAGTCCCTCATCATTTTAGTCCCATGTAATTCTTAATTCTGCTCGATGTTAGCAATATTAGGAGTTCAGTGTCTCCTTTGGAGTTCTGGAATTCATACACAGTCCACTGGTATTTCCTTAAAGTTATCAGAGACCTGTACATGTCAGAGTTCTTTTTGTTCTTCCCATATACCTCCCTGAAGACCCAATGCTTTAGGATTATAACTGCTTGCAAAAAGTTTTTAGAAAGATTATCAGAATAAAGTAGTTATAATAAATGTGGACAACAAGACTTAAAAAGGCCATGGTTAAAGATCTGATGGGAGTTCATTATGATAATAATGCAGTTGACAAGGAAATTTGGTTGTTTGTGAAATACAGCAACTCCAGATAGCAATCCAGATAGCATATTAGATTTCTGGGACTCTCATAGTTTTGAAACACATCAATGACATATTCATACAAGTAATAACTCAAAGGTTAGCATTACATGTTATTTGACAATGTTTCTCATATAATTTAGCATGCAGAATAAACCTAATGGGTTTAATATGTCACTTTCAGACTTCTAGGGAGCCCTCTGGAAATCCTAAAGTTAGTTTAAGGTAAAAAAGACATCATTTACAATTTGACTTTGGGAAGTTTGTAAATAAGATTCAGAACAATCAAAATAGGATCACAGGTCACTGTGAAATAATAGTCATTCTGATTGTGTAATAATATTCATTTAATCAGAGTGATAAAGGCTTCGAAAGCAAATAGGAAGGTATATAGTTGTAGAAAAACCTTAACTTTTTAACTCAATTTTCTAAAGTAATCAAAGACCCAATAAAGACAATGTGAAACACAGGGAATCATCTTGATGAAACACAGAATCTCCCCTTCCTCTTCCCCTTCCCTCTTTCCCCTTCTCTCTCTGTCTCTATAGTTCACTAAAAAGGTGAACAAAAATCTATTTTCTCTTATCAATACTAGAGGAAAATCTTGTTTTTAAAAAAGACCAAATTTTAGTTTTGTATCAGTGTACTTTAGATATCAAGGCTCTATTTTAAATCTCATAATAAATTAATTCAACTTTTGTTAGTTTAACCACACAAGACTTTCTCTTGCTCTCTTTTCTCTTCCCAACTTTCTGTATCCATTTGGTTTTCTGTATATCATTTCTTCATTCATTTTTCAACCTTTAAATAACATCTACTTAGACAAAATCACTCCTTTCTTCAACAAAAACAGATCCTCATATCTTGCTTATAACTTTCTCACCAAAAAATACATCTTATTTTACTTGTAAACTTTGCATACAGAATTGTTCCTCTTATTTCTAGTAGCCTTAATTACATATATTAGAGTTTTAATCCTTAGGAATTTTGAACCAGCGTTCCATAGACTAATACCACTTTATAATATCTTAGAAATACGTGTTTCCTCAAAGTATAATTTTTAAAACTTGCTAACAGACTCAGATATCTTTAGTTTCTTTGCAATGAGAAGCCAAAAGTAGATAAACTTAAATTTATATTTAGCAATTAATGTTTAAACATTTTATCTTACTTGAAAATGATCGATATACTCAGTGACTATTCATCATTTAATTTAATTTCACAAAACTCTAAGAATGTGGTAACCAAAGAGATTGTGAAACCTTTGTAAGTAAACATATTATAAAATATATTATTTTAAAACTACCTGTATAAACTCTTACCCTGCTATATCTGATTTGTTTAATTCACTCATTTTAATAGTTATGCTTGGAAAATTTTATGAGACAGTCAAAGCTAGGGATCATCTCAGGTTATTTTTCTCTTATCCATTTTATAGCACGTATAAGTTAGGTAGTTACTACCCAAGCAGGAACTCTAAAGTTAATTATATGTGGTATTTTTTTCTTGTAACTTAGAAGACATAGTTGTTTTCACTAAACTAACACTATTAAACTAGTCTTATTTGCCCAAGTCACATGAACCTGAAAAGTATTTGGGTTAGTTTCTAAATCTTAGGAGCTTTAAGTAAATTTAATTTATGACTGCTCATTTATCTTTAAGCCAATGTGAAATTTCTTGAAAGCATTTAAAAAATTTTTAAATTAAATTTTATTTTATTTTATTTTATTTTATTTTATTTTTTTGAGACCGAGTCTCGCTCTGTTGCCCAGGCTGGAGTGCAGTGGTGTGATCTTGGCTCAGGGCAAGCTCTGGCTCCTGGACTCCCGCCATTCTCCTCCCTCGGTCTCCGGAGTAGCTGGGACTACAGCGCCCGCCACCACGCCTGGTTAATTTTTGTATTTTTTTTTAGTAGAGATGGGGTTTCACCATGTTAGCCAGGATGGTCTCGATCTCATGACCTCATGATCCACCCGCCTCGGCCTCCATCCGCCCGCCTCGGCCTCCCAAAGTGCTGGGATTACTAACAGGTGTGAGGCACCGTGCCTGGCCGAAAGCATTTTATAACCATGTAAAAACAACCAGTGACATATATGAAAACATGTATACAGGCCGGCGCACGGCGGCTCACGCCTGTAATCCCAGCACTTTGGGAGGCCAAGGCGGGCAGATCACGAGGTCAGGAGATGGAGACCATCCCGGCTAACATGGTGAAACCCCGTCTCTACTAAAACTACAAAAAATTAGCCAGGCGTGGTGGCACGTGCCTGAAGTCCCGGCTACTCTGGAGGCTGAGGCAGGACAATCACTTCAACCAGTGAGGCGGAAGTTGCAGTGAGCCGAGATCACACCACTGCACTCTATCCTGGGCAATAGTGCGAGACTCCGCCTCAAAAAAGAAAAAAAAAAAAAAAAAAAAAAAGAAAGAGGAAAGAAAACATGTACACGTAAAAAATACAAAAAAGATATTACAGCTTTCATTTAAATGTTCAGCCATAAGATCGTATAATAATATAAAACTCACTAATTTATAAATGACAGTTGGATCCAATACAACAAAGAGGCCTCAAAAATGCATTGTAATCTGAATAACACTTTCAATTAAGCCAACTTCTGACCACAGACATCTATAAAACAAGAGTTTGGGGGGCTTATTTGCCTACTAGAGGCCTAGGGTAATTAGTATTTCAGCTTTTCCTTCTTTTTCTTAAGTGCAGGACAGTACTGATTTCAATGTCCTGATGTTGTACAGCATTTGCTAGCATCCTGAGATGAATAGGTGAGATTTGGGGTTAGTTAGAATAAGTGGGCTTTGAATTGCTTTTAGAGGCACATCCTATTTTTGTAAACAATTTGCAAGACATGGAGGGTTGTTTTTAATTCCTCAGAGAGTTTCGGTTGCAGTCTGCATATCAATGGACTGACTTGTTTATCTAATTGCATTATCTTTAACTTGTGTTATCAGGGGGATTTCCAACTGAGATAGAAATAAAAAGACTTCTGTTTCAACTTTAGTGCTATTTGCCTTTGGAATTTTTTTTTGTTTGTTTTCTTTTGTTTTTTGTTTTTTGAGACAGCATCTGGCTCTGTCACCCAGGCTGGAGTGCAGTGGCATGATCATGACTCACTGCAGCCTCAACCTCTTGAGCTCCAACCATCCTCCCACCTCAGCCTCCCGAGTAGCTGGAACTACAGGTGTGTGCCACTATGCCTGGCTAATATTGGTATTTTTTGTACAGACAGGGTTTCACCATGCTGCTCAGGCTGGTCTTGAACTCCTGATTTCAAGCAGTCAGCCTGTCTTGGCCTCCCAAAGTGCTGGGATTACAGACGTGAGCCATAGTGCCTGGCCTGCAGTGTTTTAATAAATCATTTTTTCCCCCGAAAGTATAGTTCCATTTTAGCTTAGGAGAGAAAGAAACAGGCAAATTTCTATAGTTTGGAAGTTTGGATATTTGTCCCCCAAAATCTCATGTTGAAATTTGATTCCCTAATGTTGGAGGTGAGACCTTAATCGGAGGTGTTTGGGTCATGGGGCTGGATCCCTCATGAATGGCCAGGTGCTTTTGTCCTAGTAATGCCTACTTTTTAGTACCTTGTAGCAATGAGTAATGAAGCTAGAAGAGTTGTCTACTAGCCTCCCTGAGAGTTCCCCTGAGAGCTCCTTGTTTAAAAGTGCATAACACCTTTCCCTTCTCTCCTGCTTTCCTCTCTCACCATATGATCGTTCCACACGCCTGGTTCCCTTCACCTTCTGCCAGGGGTGGAAGCAGCCGGAACAGAAACAGATGCTGATGCCATGTTCCTTGTACAGCCTGCAGAACCATGGGCCAAATAAACTTCTTTACAAATGACCCAGCTTCGGGTATTCATTTATAGCAACCCAGATAGACTAAGAAACAAATGTAAACCAAAATTCTATACCAAAGTTATATATTACAAGTGACTCAAGACCAAAACTACAACCATGCATGAGACTAAAACCAAGAAGCCCTTTAAGGCTTTAACCAACGTCTTCAAAGAGGGAGTGTAGAAGATGCAGCCCTTCCAAGAGCCACACCACTCCCAAAAGACAGGTAGAAGGAAGAAAGGCCCAATAACCTGTGTGCCACCAAGAGATGGAAGACAAAAAGAGACAGTAGTCACTAAGACAAACAGAAAAACAGAAGCTGCCCATGGGGTGTGTTTGGGGGTTTGCTAACAATAAGCCTCTTTATGGCTTAAAACCATAGATGCAAGAATTACATTCCAAAGAGGGTAGGATGAAAAAGATGCAGTTCCCCTCAAGATCCAGTTTCATCCAACCACAGCCTAAGAAAGCGAAGACCCTCATTGTTAACAAGGCAGTGAATGTTAAGACAATTAAGAGAATGTTCCTTGAGAGCTGGAATGGCTGGACAAACATGTTTTAGACTCCTAGCCAGCTGGATAGCTGCTGCTGATACAAATCTGACAATTCGTGCCCCTGGGACTGGTGGAGACCAGAGAGAAAAACCTTGCTTGTTGCAAAAGCTAAGCTCTCAAAACATACAGCAAGATGGAAGGAGAATCTTCTTATGATTTTCCTTTTTATGACAAACCACACCAAAAAAAGAAAAAAAAAAAAAAAAAAGAGACAAGGAAAACAAAGGCCTTTTCTGGGTGGCTAAAGATCAGTCATCAATATGTACCCAAACCAAATCTACAGGAGTCACAAATTCAAAGAACAATTTTTTTTCTTTTTTAATTTCAAATGTTTTTTTCCTGCCAATCTGAATTTGGAAAGGAAGGAACAAGGAAACATTTTTACTTTCCCCTGTTGACCAGGCACTACAGGTAGAGACTTGGGAGAGCTGCCTTTGTAAGAATATTCTTTTCCTACCAGCTTCTACCTGTTCTGTTCTCCCAGGATTGTGTCTGCAGGTCCCAGAGCGAGTGAAGTGGCTCAGAATATCCGCCAACTATGCCAAAATGAAGGGGAGAAAAAATTACATTTTCCTCAGTCCTCATAGGTTGGTAATTGGGACAGACTCCTGTAACAAAAGACAAATTAACAAGGGACAGCAAGTTTATTAACAGATACAATGCACATCCCGAGGCCAAAAAGTAACTCCAAGTAGTGGCTTAAAACTCTGGTTTTTATTATCACCTTCAACAAAGAACAATTCATTTTAGAGAAGTGATAGGACAAAGGAAAGCAGTCCCAGGCTTCCAAGGGTGTGAAAATGTATGGGGAAGGTAAATGTATGGGGAAGGTAAAGGTATGGGGAAGCTAATGGGGCAAAGTCTGCTTGCGGATTCCTCTGGTGCCATCTCTGAGCTGATACGGGTTGTAAAGGAAAATTTACATCCTGTTTTTAGGCAGGAACAAGGGGGAGGATAGAAAGACCTTTTGTTTTTGTAATTCTCTGTCCTGCTTTTAGGCAGAGGAAAGGTAGAGAGCTCCCCTATATCCTAATTATCTTCAGTTCTCCCCAGTCCTTCATATTTTAAGGAGATATATTGTTTGTTTTGCAGTATATATAATAGCTAAATGTAATGTAGTATCCCAGATGGGATCCTAGAACAGAAAAGGTCATCAAGTAAAAACTAAGGAAGTCTGAACAAAATAAGGACTTTACTTCATAGCAGTGTATCAATATTGGTCCATTAATTTTAGTAAATGCACTATACTAATGTAAGATATTGCTCTATCTTTGCAGTTTTACTGTAAATCTGAAACAAAAGTGAAGTTTACTAAATATAATAATTCTGCTTACATTCTTATACACATGTATTTTAAGTGCAGCTGTAGGAAACATTCATTTAAAAAATACTTTTTTAAAAAAATCGATATAATAATTATATGGATTTTGGGGGTACAGGAAAAATTCTTGAAAATGGAATTGTGGGATCCAAAAAGTATGTATTTTAAACTTTGTTGTGCTTTCAATTTTATTCTGTAAGACTGTTACACAGCTAAGCTTTGCCTCAAGATGTAGAAGGAAGACACTTTTATTGATTGCATACTGTGCCTGCTTATCATTTTAAACACTAAAACATGAATTCTGGGCTAGGCATGATGGTTGATGCCTATAATCCCATGCGTATAATCCCAGTGCTTTGGAAGGCTGAGGTAGGTGTATTGCTTGAGGCCACGAGTACAACCAGCCTTGGCAACGTAACAAGAACCCCTCCCTACAAAAAATAAAAATAGAAGGTCAGCTGGGCATGGTGGTATGCATCTGTAACTGGAGAGACTGAGGCAAAAGGATTGCTTGAGCCTAGGAGTTTGGGGTTACATTGAGCTGTAATCATGTCACTCCACTCCAGCCTGGGTGACAGAGTGACACCCTGTCTCAAAAATAATAATAAAATAAGTAAATAATATATAAGTAAAATAAAATAAAATATAAAATAAAAAATAAGTAAAAGAAAATATAAAATAATAAAATAAAAATATAAAATAAAATAAGTAAAATAAGCCCACCCATGAATTCTGAAATTTTTCTATGGTACCATGAAGCATACTGCTATATCAAGACCCTTTAGACTTGATTCAATTTCAAATCCTCTGTGGCACAAATTTGCATGTGATTGTGTCTGTGTGTGCGTTATTAGCTTTTTAAATAAATAAGACTTTTTTTTTTAGAAGTTTAGGTTTACAGAAAATTGAGCCAAAAGTACAGAGAATGTTCACATACCTCTTCACCTTTTCCTACTCTCATTTCTACTGTTATTAACATATTGCTTTAATTAATCTACCTTTGTTAGAATTGTTGGGCCAGAATTGATACATTATTATTAACTAAAATCCATAATTTACATTAAGGTTCACTTTTTGTCTTGTACATTCTATGGGTTTGGACAAATAGATGTCACATGTATTCACCATTACAGTACAGAACCACTGCTCTAAAGATGTCATGTGTTCTACCTGTTCAACCCTTCCTTTTTAACTACAAACCCTTGGCTCACTGCAACTCCACCTCCTGGATTCAAGTGATTCTCCTGCCTCAGCCTCCCTAGTAGCTGGGACTATAGGCACATGCCACCTCTCCCGGCTAATTTTTGTTTTTTTAGTAGAGACAGGGTTTTACCATGTTGGCCAGGATGGTCTCGATCTCCTGACCTCGTGATCCACTCGCCTTGGCCTCCCAAAGTGTGGGATTACAGGTGTGAGCCACTGCGTCTAACCTCCCACTGATCTTTTAATTGTCTCCATAGTTTTGCCTTTTGCAGAATGTCATATAATTGGAATCATATGATATGTGTGTAGCCTTTTTAGACTGACCCTTTTCACTTAGCAATATACAGTTAAGTTTTTTTCCTTGTCTTTTTTTGTGGCTTCATAGTTTACTTACCACTTCTTAACACCAACTACTTCTTAACACCGGATACTGTTCCATTGTCTGGATGTACCACAGTTTGTTTATCCATTCACCTATCTTGTTTGTTCCCAAGTTTTAGCAATTAGGAATCAAGTTGTGCAAACATTAATGTGGTGGTAACGTATGGAAGGGAAGTGTTCTGTAGTTCTGTGATTAGATCATAGTTTTATGATTAGCTCTTAGTGACCCCGTGTCCCTAGGATGTGACCTTTACAAGTTCTCAGTTTTGTTTTATTTACCTCTTCGATGAGACAAGAAGGCTAGTGGGGGCTGGCGTTGGGTGTTTGCCTTCCACCAAGTCTGTTAGACTCTGGTAAGATAGTTTCTTTTGAGGACAGACATTGTTTAGAGGAAAAGAATGCTTTGGGCATATTTCATAGAGGCTACCTTATTTTCCTTTTAAAAAAATAGGCCGGGCGTAGTGGCTCACGCCTGTAATCCCAGCACTTTAGGAGGCCAGGGCGGGTGGATCATGAGGTCAGGAATTCAAGACCAGCCTGACCAACATGGTGAAACCCCGTCTCTACTAAAAATGCTGGGCGTGGTGGTGCATGCCTGTAATCCCAGTTACTTAGGAGGCTGACGCAGGAGAATTGCTTGAACCCGGAAGGCAGAAGTTGCAGTGAGCCGAGATTGCACCACACCACTGCACTCCAGCCTGGGTGACAGAGTGAGACTCTGTCTCAAAAAAAAAAAAAAAAAAAAAAAAATATATATATATATATATATATATATATATACACACACACACATACACACACTGGGTTTCGCTATGTTGCCCAGGCCGGCCTCAAACTCCTGAGCTCAAATGATTCTCCTGCCTCGGCCTCCCAAAGTGCTGGATTACAGGTGTGAGCCACTGCACTCTGTCAGTAGTGGCTACTTTTCTGTGCCACCTGCCAGAGTAGTAGGGAAAATTTTCACTTTGAGCATCTAGTAGTGATCCTGGAGGTGAAACTCACAAAAGTTTAGGCCCCTCTAAGGCTGAGTCCCCCTGGCAATTTTAACACTCAAACTTGTCCAAACTGAGCCTCCAGCTATTCTTTAATTACAGTTTAGGGTTTCCAGTACCAGTTACCAGGTACCGGTTCCCAAGGAGGTTTCTGCTTCCGGGCTGCTTCTCTCATAAATTATAATCCTTTCTATCTGCCTTATGTGTCTCTTCCGTTTTGGGGATGGTGGTTTGTCCTGTGGCTTCAATTATCTGATAGATCTTAGGAAGAGTTGTTGATTTTCAATTTGTTCTTACTTTTTGTTGTGAGGACGGAATGAGGATTTACAAGCTCCTTACATGACAGACCAGAAATCAGATTTATATGTGTATTTTAAAGATACTCAGGTTTTTTCCTTTCTTCTTGGTTAATTTGAAGTCATTAATGTAGTTTGCTGAGAGTACTTCTTAAGTATCATTAATTTCTTAACACTGAACTGTGTGTTTTACCATGTAATGAATAAATTTCTGGTTTGCCGTAATTTCTTTTCAGGATATGAAATCTGTGACTTTTGTTTTTTGATCAGATTTTCTATCAGTGTTTTCCATGGCTTTTCGAATGCTTTAATTAACAAGTAAGATACAAATGCCTTCTCTTTCTACTCTGGCTATAAGAGGACGACCCATTGGGATGTGTACAGAAGGGAATAATGTCGTAATTGAACACTATCTTTTGTGATTCATGTCCTCATTCCCCATTAGTAAGAGGTATCTCAAAGCTCCCTGAGTATCAAAGATGCAGACTGAATGGATGAGAATCTACATTAGAAGCTGTCATGAGGTCGTGTTTTCTGGTTACATTTGATGGCTATTTAAACCTTCATTTTTATTAAGTATCTTGATACAATATATGATGTAAGAGACTCTTACCATGGGGAGGAGAGTATGTGCTCTTCTATGATTTGCTCGTGTGAAGACCTAGATCCATTCTTCCTTCCTTCATTTAACACGTTTATCAAATAAGCTATATGTCAGACAGGATCCTAGATATCAGAATCTGGAGAGAGAAAGATGTAGTCTTTAACCAAGGGAATTATTTCTGATCCAGTGCTTTAGTGCATTGCACACAGAAATGCTCAGTAATGTCTTTTTGGATGAATGACTCTGGGAGTCAGTAGATTGGTGCTTCCACTACCATTCTGTATTGTGGGATTTGATTTCTCTATGCATTTGTGTCTCTGTTTGTAAAATGAGGATGTTAATATTTGGATTGTTTTGCCTCACAGATTTATATGAACATATTCAACATGTTGAATTCATTTATTCAGCATAGGCATGGACTCTGGTATTCATATAAGTGTAAGACATATATAGCAGTGAATCGGGTGGGAAGAATGACAGGAAAACAGACCTGTGCACACATAATTTATAATGTTATATGTAGATGCTCTAGTAGAGCTATATGAACAGTGTACTCTGATGATATATTAAGATAAAACTGCTGATTTTGCATGAAGTATATGGGGAAGGCTTCTTAGAAGAAGTAACAGTTGAATTGCATTGAAAAAGAGGAGATAGGAAAGATGGGGTAGGGAAAGCCTTTGCAGGCAGAGGGAAAAACATTTGCAAAGGTACCTAAGAATGAAAGGTATTGGGTTTAGGGAAGCACTGGGACTTTGGGTGTGGCCCTTGAGGTTGAATAGTGAGCAGTAGAGTGGGATTCCAGGCAGTAAGGATACGGTGTTTGGAAGTTTCTAAACATGAAATAACCAGCTTGCTTTGTTAACTAACTGCTATGTAAAGAATGCCCTTGGGATAGAAGGAAGCTAGAACTAGATAGGAGGGTTTTGTCATTATTGAGTGTCTAAGTTAGGGCAGAGATAACAGCTTCAGAGGAAGGGCAGATTGCAGAGATATTTTTTAGAGGTTTGAGCAGTTTGATGATCCTTTGGAGGGAGAAAAAAGTGGGAACTCAAGGGTGATCCTGCAGGTACTATCTTGAGAACTAGGTAGGTAGATGATGACACCAATGACAGAAGACCTTTCATACAGGGAGTAGGGAAGGGAAATTGAGGAGCTCACTTTCTAAAAGTTGAGTTTGAGATGCTTGTAGAGCCTCTTGACAGAGCGGCCCAGAACTGCCGGTAGAACTGGCTGCTATGTTGGAAATGTTCTGTGTCCACTGTCCATTATGGCACTAACTAGCCACATGTGGCTATCGAGCACTTGAAATATAACTTCTGCAACTGAGGAACTGAATTTTACATTTTCTTTAGTTTCAATCAATTAAAATTTAAATAGCTGCTTGTGGCTAATGGCTACCATTTTGGACCACACAGGTCTGGTAAGTATTGGTTGGAAATACTGGTCTGGAAAGAGTGCTAGAGGTAGAGTGATTAGCCTCCGTGGGACTGGGAGGTTTCCTAGGATGCTGAACTTTCAGTGCTAAAACTGACAAAATCCCAGACAAAGCATGATTCTTATTAACCCTAGCTAGAGGTGTTACTGGCTTGTAGTTATGAACTTTAGTTGTCACATTTCTGAAACAACTAAGTCTACTCAGCTGCCTGTTGGGCTGGCTATGTCATGATTTGCAGCTTGGAAAGAAAACTTTTCTTGGCGTCGAGGAGTTAGAAAATAGAAAACCAGCATGATTCTTGAAACACATGCTCTGCCTGCTCTTCTCCTTGTTTTCTCCACCGTCTTCCTTTTTCTTCCATTCTATATTGTTATGTTACAACGTACTTTGGCTGTACATTGGAATTACCTGGGGCTCTCACTTCTAAACGTATATGTGTGTGTGTGTGTGTGTGTATGTATGTATGTGTCTATCTGTGTGTATGTATGTATGTATGTATGTGTCTGTCTGTCTGTCTATCTATCTATCTATTTATTTGGATGCCCAGGATCTACCCCAGAATAGTTAAATCAGAATCTTGAAGCAGCAGGGGCAAGGATTCTATATGATTTAAAAGCCCCCCAGGTGATTTCAGTGTGTAGCCAGGATTGACAAGTACAGATCTCAGAAATGCTTTTACTTCTTTGCCACCTTTCTTTACTGCAACACTTTGTGTGCAGTTGATCTTTAACCCCCTTTCCCCTCCCTTTATTTGGTGGAGGATAGAAGTACCCTGGAAATGTTTCCTGTCTGCCATGCAGGACAAAAGTAAGCCTGAGGCTGAGGGCATTAGGGAATAGCCTAACTTCTTTTGTTGTAAACACAGGATTTGATGTACTTATATCAGTAATAATAACCATGGCTAACATGTTTTGAACAGTTAATATGCCCAAATACTCTTACATATGTTAACTCATTTACTCTTAGTAACAACACCATGAGAGATGTGTAATTATTATTCCTATTTTCCAGAAGAGGAACATGAGAGTCAGAGAGATTCACTGATTTGCCCAAGGTCCTCTAGCCAGTAAGTGCTCAGGCTGTCATTAGGATGCACTTTTTAATTACTGTCCTATATAACCTTATAGTACGGTGAAATATACTGTACCTGTAAATGTGAGAGATGAAGTCTTCTTGAGCTCTCAAGCTGCAGGTACCTTTCATATGCCGAGAATTGGTTAGATTCATCTGTTTTTGTTTTTTTGTTTTTTTGTTTTTTTTTGAGACAGAGTCTTGCTTTGTTACCCAGGTTGGAGAGCAGTGTTATGATCTCGGCTCACTGCAACCTCCGCCTCCTGGGTTCAAGTGATCCTCCCACCTCAAGCCTCCTGAGTAGCTAGGATTACAGGCATGTGCTGCCACACCTGGCTAATTTTTTTTGTATTTTTGGTATAGATGTAGTTTCACCATGTTGTCCGGGCAGGTTGTGAACTCCTGACCTCAAGTGATTCCCCCGACCTTGGCCTCCCAAAGTGTTGGGATTACAGGCATGAGCCACCATACCTGACCAGAGTAATCTCTTTAGCATTGGCGAGTTCAGGATTTGGAGGATGTCTCTGATGGAATCACTTGAGCTGTGCAAGCTCAGTTTTTAAAATTTTCAGACTGCAAGCCAGTTCTGAAACAAGAAGGCAGCTTTCTCTGTGACCCCGTAACATTGCCCAAGAAGAAGCTGAATAATATAGATCACTTCAGTTTTTGCCAGTTTTGCTGAGGTTAGGGTTAGGGGTCCACTATGATACATACGTGTGTGTATGTGCGTGCCTGTCTGTACGTGCTGTTTATGGTAGTGAGCTTGGTTTTATTAGCAAGGGTTGAATTCTTCTCATACTTTCCTTTCTTTTCCTTATACCTTACTTTAAAGTTGTACATAGTCACAAGAAAGCATATTTTCTGTGATTTTCATTAAAATATGATAGTTCAAAGACTCTTAATTAATTCTTTTCACAAATACCCAGTAATTGGGATGCTACAATGTTTCATCTGGGTTCTATTGGCAGTATAATGGAAGAATAGTATTGGTATTTGAAAAAAGACTTCAAAACCATTATCTGATATTTTAAATAGAAAAAATTTCTTAATGTCAATATGAGATCATTGAGGATCATGGTTTTTTATTTCTTTTTTTTTCTTTTTTTTTTTTTTTTTGGAGACAGAGTCTTGCTCTGTTGCCCAGGCTGGAATACAGTGGTGCAATCTTGGCTCACTGCAACCTCTGCCTCCCGGGATCAAGTGATTCTCCTGCCTCAGCCTCCTGAGTAGCTGGGATTACAGGTGCGCACTATCATGCCCAGATAATTTTTTTTGTATTTTCAGTAGAGACGGGGTTTCACCATGTTGGTCAGGCTGGTCTCGAACTCCTGACCTGATGATCTGCCCGCCTCAGCCTCCCAAAGTGCTGGCATTACAGGCATGAGCCACTGCACCTGGCTGAGATCATGGTTTTATAAACCTTTATTGTTCATTCTCTATGTCTGTAAAGCAGTTTACCAATAATAGAACATTAAATCAATTTTGGTTTTCAACTTCATCTACAGATACTTTTAAATGTCAAGTAACCTAAAATCAAAGTCTCTTAATAGAATACTTATATATCTATTTTTTGAAACAATTTAAGATATAGTAATAAGATATGGGATCATGGCCATAGACCACCCAGTGGTGGTGTAAGTGAATATTTTTAGAAGTTATTAGTTAGTTCTTGTTTCTTTCTGTTAAAAAGGTAAGGACATGTTTCATTGGTTTTTCACCTCCAAAGACAATTTAGTTTATACTTAGCTCTTGGGGTATGTGTGGCAGGGCTGACGAAGAGCTGGTGTTCAGAGGGCTTCATTCTAGGTCAGTCAAATCTTTTTCTGTTGAAAATGTTTTGTTTTGTTTTTTGAGATACAGTCTTGCTCTGTTGCCCACGTTGGAGTGTGCAGTGGTACGTTCTTGGCTCACTGCAACCTCTGCTTCCCAGGTTTACATGATTCTCCTGCCTCAGCCTCCCAAGTATCTGGGACTACAGGCAAGTGCTACCACGCCCGGCTAATTTTTGTACTTTTAGTAGAGGCAAGATTTTGCCATGTTATCTAGGCTAGTCTTGAACTCCTGACCTCAAGTGATCTGCCCACCTTGGCCTCCCCAAGTGTTGGGATTACAGGCGTGAGCCACCACGCCCAGACTGTAAATGTAATTATTTTCAGAAGAACTATATCTTTACATGTACACATTCACCTATTTTATGGACTAATTTTCAAAGATTCTTTTGGGATGTGGCTTTAATAAAATTATCCATTAATTCTTGTTTAAGTGGTCCTGGTATACTAATAAAACTTCTGGACATTGGTGGTATAATGTCATAAATATTCATCAATTTGAATTTGGATTTTAGGACTTTGGTGCCACCATCACAGTAGCCATTCTGAACCCTTTCGATCACCAGAGGAGAAAACAAGGCATGTGCTTTACCATGTTAAACATCTGTTTCTGGGGTGTTCTTTGCCCTAGTGGTTACAATTGTACATTTCTGGAATTAAGGACCAGATTATCTGCGATTTTCTTGCAGCCACTGGTTTCAGATTTTTTATTTCTGTTTCTAGATTAGTCACAGAAATAGGAAGCTCTGTTTTTTTTTTTTTTTTTTTTTTTTTTTCTTAAAAGAAGAACTGAGGGGTTTTTTTTGGTAGATAAATCCATAAAGACAAAAGTTCAAATTGTGACCAGCCTGGGCAAAATAGCAAGACCCCGTCTCTACAAGAAATTTAAAAATTTAGCTGGGCATGGTAGCATGTGCCTGTAGTTCCAGCTGCTCAAGAGGCTGAAGTGGGAGGATTGTTTTGAGCCCGGGAGTTCGAAACTGCAGTGAGCTATGATGGTGCCACCGCACTCCAGCCTAAGTGACAGAATAAGACCCTGTCTCTTAAAAAAAGAAAATCAACCTGATGATTCACTGACTTTCTCGTGCCAGTCAAGGTGCCGGCCCTGGGGTGAGCCACAGTTTTAGACTTACTTCAGATGTTCTGCTCTGTCATTGATCTTAGGCCATTCTTTTTCTTCTCACTTAATGTGTTCAAAACTTTATATTCTCAACTGTAGGGATACCTAAAAATGGTGCTTTGATTAAAGATGAATGTGGGGATTTAGGGTTTTTTTTTTTGGTCAATAAAATATTTTAAGTACACAACTGTGCCCCCTACGTAGTGGATACTATTTCCAAACAGTTTAACATATCTTCCCCATTTAGTGAAAGGAGTCTGAATTTCTGGTCGTGACTGACAATCTTATCTGAAAATAGTTCTTAGCTGGATCCTTCATAAATTTTTTGCTTGTGAATAAAGCAGACGTGTGACATTGAGTCGAGTGTGCAAACCTACTCTACTTTCTACAGGCGGATTTTCTAAATAAACCTCTGATTATAGTACCACGGACTAACAGTGCTAGGAGGAACTTCAGGGAACACCTGCCCGAATGCTTTCACAGGACCAAGTGCTGAACATCAGAAAGGAGAAATCGCTTGTCATATGTCACCTCTCCTGGCTCGTGGGTGTTCCTAATGACCTAGGGAGAACTACCTGGCTCGTGGGTGTTCCTAATGACCTAGGGAGAACTGAAATTTAATTTGGTGGGCTCACGTCTGCTTTTTCTTCCTTACTGTTAAAAGCAGGAGGCCAGCCAGGTTTGGTGGCTCATGCCTGTAATCACACGTTGTGAGGCCAAGGCAGGAGGATCGCTTGAGCCCAGGAGTTTTGAGACCAGGCTGAGCAACATAGTGAGACCCTGTCGCTACAGAATAAAAAAATAAAAGCAGAAGCCCCTTTTCTGCTGCCTCTTCTCCACCCTACCTCAACCTAGTAAGAAGACAATGGGGGTTAGGTGGATTCCCCAGGTTTCCCTGCAGTAAACTTTTGACAGTGTTGTAATGTTGCTTTCCTTTTTTCTTTTAGCAATAGGCGAATATGAAGACCTTAGAGCAGAGAACCAGAAAACAAAGGAGAAGGTTTGTACTTTACCCTTTTTTCCCCCCTTTCTTACATGTGTAAAAGCCTAGGCGGCATAGTGCATTGTTCAGTCACCAATTTCAGTTAAATGTGAATGAGGGTTGTTTTTTTTTTCTTTTCTTCCCTTTTCTCTTGCATGTGTGGTTCAAGCTAATACCAACTCCAGGCTCCAGATGGTAAAGAATAGCAGGCATGCCACAGTGGGTGCAGCTCTGGGAGATTAACTACATGGCTAAATGTGCAGCAAGGCACCAGGCCAAGCAACTCAAGTCCCTAGGAATCGTACTTTTCCCCTAACAGTCAGATTTGGGATTCTGTCAGTGGAATTGAACGCTTGATACATGTACTTTGGGACCTAGACACATTGGATCCTGGAGAAAACTCTTTGTAATTAGTCATTGGTGTTTTGCCCCAATACCTCCATAAATCTTTGTATGTCTGCTTCTTCTATTTATATGAATAATACACCGGAAGTTGAGAAGCATCCACTGTGAAGGTGGGGAAGTCTGGTAAATATTTTCAGGGGCTCTGTCAGTTTTGTTTTAACTGTTAAATAATTGAATTCTACTTACCTTACAAAATGTATCCTTCTTATCACTGAAAATATCTTAAGGTTTGTGAATGCTTGCTAATATATATAGCTAATAAAAAATACATATATATATGGTTTTTTTCTTATAAATTTAGGGAGTGGACAAATGGAGGAACAGGCTAAGGTCAGAAACGTAGAGGGACTGAATAGCAAATGAAAAATAGAGAGGAAGCCAACTGCCTATTTTTGGTTTTAGATGCAAACAAAATTTACTTTAAAAAATTACTTTGTTGGGTAGGCCAAATATTTCAGAACATACTATCCCTGGTCGAAAATTAGTAAAACAGGTCCTTAGTCAATATTAAGGAAGAAGATAGCCATCACTGCCATAAATTGTGAAACCTCAATTTTAAAATTTCAGAGTAAGAGCTATAATAAAAACTGGCAGCAAGTTAAATACTTGTAAAACGTATGAGATATTTGGGATCCCTTATTGGGCTCTGTAGAATTATATTTAACTTTTTCACTATTAATTTGCCACCTATATAGCTGTAGTATGGTTGGTGATACTAATGGTAAGTACTCTAGTTCAAAGCAGATTATAATGGATTTTTAGATCATTATTTTTCGCCTGGTTTTAAGGCTCCTTTGCTCATTTGTAAATAAATCCTTGGTGTTCTGTGAAATCCTAAGTTTCTTCTCTTGCCTTCATCAGGTCATTCAGGGAATAGTAGGTGGAGGTGATAAAAACATCCATGTTAGAAGGGGCTGGTGCATACATACATGATATGGTAAGAAGCACTTTGGGAGGCTAAGGTGGGAGGATCACTTGAGACCAGGAATTCAAGACCAGCCTGGGCAACATAGTGAGACCCCCATCTTTACAAAAAAGTTAAAAAATTAATCAGGCATGGTGGCATGCACCTGTAGTCCCAGCTACTTGGGAGATTGAGGCAGGAGGATCCCTTGAGACCTAAAGGTTGAAGCTGCAGTGAGCCGTGATTGTATCACTGTGTTCCAGCCTGGGCAACAGAGTGAGATCTTGTCTCAAAACACACACACACACAAACACACACACAGCAGCAGCAGCAGAGTGAGATCTTGTCTCAAAACACATACACACACACACACACACACATACAGAGCAGCAGAGTGAGATCTTGTCTCAAAACACACACACACACACACACACATAAGAAAGTCGCTGAAAATAGTAGTTTGGCAAGATTTCTAATTCCAGCCCTGTAACCATGCAAAATCACAACTGTCCTGAGGACATAAACAGGTAAGGAGGTTGTTCTTAGATCCTGGGCTCCTGATGCCCCCAAATTCCAAAGTAAACCTAGTTGGTAATGCTTAGGCTGGATACTTGAGCATCTTGCTCTAAGATACTCAGCTGTTTTCCAGCTCTAGGAGAACAAAGAGGCTGAGATGATACCAGTCATTGAGTCTCTTTCATAGCTGCTCCTGACCCACGGGAAGAACAAAGCAAGTTGGAGGGGTTAATCCAGAAGCACTCTTTGACTTAACCTAGAAGGTAAGAGGAGGGAAAGCAAACAGGTGTCTTCATAAAATAGAGAAAGAAGGATGATAGAAGCAAATGAATAATGTAAGAGGAAGAAGATTAAATTTTTTATTTATTCTTCTTTAATCCTTGCTTACATGTAGACCTAGCAGTGCCCTAAAAATACATAGTAGGTGCTCTGTAAACATCTATTGTTGGTAGAGATGATGGTTGTTTAACTGACAGCCACTTTCTGCGGTGAGGTTTTAAGTGAATCATCCGTTATGCAAGTGGAATTGTAGGTAAAATGCATTTGGTAAAAGGAGGATTATAAATTACCTCAGCCCATTAACTGTTTACATGTTTCTCTGCATAGAGTATGGCCTAATACTTTCATGACATCTGTAGGCATTATTGACCTGCTTCTGTTGTAATTCTTTAAAAATAACTATTAACAGCAATGGGAAGAAAAGAAATGAAAGCAATATGGAATGCTGTGTGGTTGGGTAAAACAAAGTAGAGTGGTTTTAAGTTCACTGCACTCTGTTTATCTTCTGTTAAAAGACTAGCTTGCTTATTACTGCAGATTTTTCCTCAAAAAGGGGGGGCTGTATTACAAAGGAGGGAAGCATATAATAAAAGCCTTTTATAGAGTGTAGAATGAGTAAAAGCAGTTTTAGTTCCGGAGGTGGTAAATGGAGAACAGCATTTTCTCTGGGAAAGCACTCTCTTGTGCCTGGCTGGGTGAGCTTTGTCCAGTTGACATCAGCAAATACATATGGCCGTCCTTTCATTCGTGGCCCCAAACCAGAGTGCAGTTAAATTGTTCAGGGACAGCAAATTAAAGTAAGACTCCTTTTGCCATGGTTAATTCGATGTCGGGAAATTTAGAATGAACAGAGGAAGCCAAAAAAAAAAAAAAATTGCAAGGTATTTTTCCCTTCCACATGTCTACTATCTTTGTCACCAGGCCATGAACCTTATCAATGGGAGGAGGTGGTGGATGTGATTCCTTTAGTAAGATCTTTTCCTGCTCTGTTTGGAGTCTCTTGTGTTGGGACAAGTGGTCTGACATGGTGCTCTTCAGGGAAAGCAGTTGTTTAGAGGCTGCATGGAGTAAGAAGCGGCTATAGGACATCCATGCTCTCTCATAATCCCTGTCTCATGCTCCAAACAGCAGTGTGTCCGCTCCATTTCACAGAGGAGAGAACAGTACCGCAGGGCTTGAGTGAGTTTCCCAGTGTTACACAGATAATGGCAGAGTCTAGATTCAAACATGGGTCTTCTGAACAAGATGTTCTTTTAGAAGCAGGTGAACAGTGGGAGCTTATTGACTCTTCTTCCACAAAGGTCCTAACTTTATTCTAATTCTGTATTGTTAGTGCATGAGTTTTCCACAGCAAATTATCAGACTTGATCCTTTTCTGGGTCATTTGTCTTTACCAACTATTGGTTTGTGTTGAAAAACTGAAAGTTGAATATAAATACCAAGTCGATCTTATGTCAAAACATTCACATATGTGTGTATATATGTATATGTGTACTTGTATATATACATATACATTCTGGCATAATGCATCCCAAGGATAAAAGCAGGAAATTTGGGATAGGGGGAATGGACCAGTGTTTTAATGGATCTTTTCTCTTTTTTTGCAGTTCTTCCATTTTAGGGAAACTGCTGACTCTTTTATGTTTTTTATCAGTGACTTTGAGGATGGAGTCAATCTGACTTTATAAGGAAAGCTCTTTTGAAGGGAAAACTTTTTATTGAATGCCTTCTGAGTACTGGGTTATAAAGAAAAATATATGAAGGTCCTACTCTTGAGTAAAACCACTCTAATGGGGACCCCAAGTAAGTTGACAAATAACCACTATCAATTATGCTGCTCTGAGTGATTGCCTAGAGCATGGCTGGGCAATGGACAAAGAACAAAAAGACAAGGTTCCTACTCTTTTCCATGTGATAAACTTTTACTAGTCTTTAATGCTTGGCTTAATAAATGTCACTTAGGTTTTTCAAAGTCTTCTCTGTCTCACAAGCAGAATTTATTGCCTTTTTGATAATAAGACATCTGCATATTTCTTTATGTATGTATCACATTTGTCAAGCAAAATTTATTATTATCAAAATATTGGAGTATAAGCAAATGGTGTGGGTTGCCTTAAAATGTAAACACAATGAATTTTTTTTTAACATCAAGATAAATGGGGATTATGGCAATAGTGCTACTAGCTACTTTCCATTATTTTTTGCCCATTTTCTAAATGGACTTAGCAGGATGTGAAAAAGTAAGAGCCTATCATACTGAGGTGAACAACTCTTTAAATTTATATTTTTGGGGTATGGAAAAATAGATGACTATATATTTTGCAGTCAACCAAATAAAATGGTTTACTTTGCTTGTGTAGCAATCACCATATTCAAATGTTAGTCATGCCTCCACAATTGAAGGGCATTCTCTTATGACTCACTCAGGATCTTTGTCATAATCGTTTGGGTTTTTTTCCTATATGGGGGAAAAGCGTCATTGAGCTTTGAATGGAATAGCTTTCACGTTTCTCAGAGTGGTGGGGGTGGGGCTGTGTGTGGAGAGTGCATAAAAAGAAGGAAATCTGTATAATAGAAGAATGTCTGCCTTTAAATAGTAAGTATTTATGTTTAGTATTATGTTCTGAGATCAAGTTTTGAAATGCATAAATGTTTAAGTGGCTGATTAGAAGTCGTTTGGGTGAGCTACTGTAACAGTGCATCAGGCGGTTCTGTCAGCTTGCCAGGAACAATGAATGAAAAGAGAATGAGACAGACACTTTCCAAGACTTACGTTTCAAGAAGCAGGATATATGATACTGTTTGCATCTTGGCTCAGTTGTCTATTGTTGAAATTTCTTCCTCTTGTGTAATAGTCAGAGATGAAGGTCCCAAAGTATTTTATTAAAAAAAAAAAATAAAGAAGCCACTTTAAAGAGCAAGATATGCATCCATTATGCTAACTGTTCATGCATAATACATCCACATACATGCAGTTTCTTTGAGACAGAGTGGCAAGTGGTTGTGCCAGAGAAAAAGTAATTACTTAGCAGTTTGAAAGTGAAAATGAGTCTCTTATTAACAGCAATCTATCTAGAAACAAAGAGCAAGGATCTCTGTTCTGATGACATGTGTTTCCATCTAACACACAATACCTAGAATTTGGAGAATGCTGCAAGACAGCTTTGAGGGCAGCTACCACTTCTTTTTTGCCTGTGAAAATTGGAGGGAAAGAACTTTGAATTGGAAGAAAGAAGAACACCAAAAGAGAAAGAGAGTGAAAGGAATTCCATCCTAGTGGGAATGATTTAATGTGTCGTATTCTTCACGGATAAGAGTGTAGAAATCCAGAAAGCACAGTGCTAGCCAGACTTACACAGGTGGAGCAGTAGAATCGTTGATTACTATTAAAAATGAATTGATGGTCCTTTCACTGTATGCCGAGGACTCTCAAACAGGTAAACAGGTACATTACACACAGTTCTGATGCTGGGCATGTTTACATCTTTAACTGTTGTAACTGGACATTAATGAACTTCAAGAAAAATGGTGTAGCGTTAAACTTCAGATTTAGTGGCGTTGTAGCCTCTGCTGTATGTTCCTTAGGAAATGGGTACATATTTTGTTCAGTTCTGGTTTGGCAGTACTTCTCACATTATATCGGGCGTCCTTATGAATTGCTTACTTCATTTGTTGATCTTTCGTGGTAGATCATAAGTTTTTGTGAGAACACATTGTCTATTGTGTTCATGTATTGTGCCCAGTGTTTGACATGGTGGCTGGGCTGTGTGAGGCTGTATAAATTTGTTCAGTTCTCAGAGGAAGGAAATAATGACATTCAATGATTATAGTAGATACTTGCTTAAAAGTCTGATTCAGTCAACTGTAATGTACTTGCCTACGTATAGCTTGTCCCCTATCTTTGTATTGTGCATATGCAGTGCATATATGCACTTCTTGGGCCCCGAACTGCCCTATGTATAGGCTAGCAACCCTCTGATGCATTTGTGCACCAAGAAGACAAGCATGAATATTTATGTTAGTGGAAGTTAGATACAATTCAGAATGCTGAGGTTTTTCTTGCGTAACATACACGTACAACAGAATATAAAGATGTCTTGGTGTCCATATCAGTTATCTGTACTTCTGCTGAGCCCTTTGAAGCAGACATTTTCATGTTGATGGTAGTTGGATGAATATGTGAGAGGGGGATGAATAACTGAGCTGCCCATTTTGGGGAGTGGGTGGTGCAAGGAAGACACTAATTCACACTGGAAAGGCTATTTCTCTGCAAATCAGTCTGCCAATCCTCAGAAATCCTGGTTTAGTTTCAGAAGCCAGGTATCTGCCTGGATGAGGTTCAAGGAAGAGATCTGGAAAATAGCCAGGGCTTCTAATATTAAGGGCTTTCAAAACCAGCAAGGCCAACCTCCGGTCAATTCATCCCTTCATAAAGAGCCAAATAGAGACTCTAGAGTAGATGTAATGTTATCCAGCTTGCTTACATGAGCCAGCAGTTGTGCCACTGGGTTCTACCCCAGCCTTGAGCTACAGAGAATCGTTGGGCATCATAATTAAGTGATGTAGGCCCAAGAACATCTGTTGCTATTGCAAAGTCTTCATGAGCAATTCTCACACAAAAAGAAGCAGTTTTTACAAATGGTGCAGCTGCGTGAGCAGGGTAGAGGAAGGGGTGGGATGGGTGAGGGGCTTCTGTGTGGTGTAAAGATGAAACATTCTTCCAAAAAGGCCCGTAATCCTGGCTGACTTCCCTCTGTTGGTAGAATGAGAGAAAATTTGCAAGTTTCTTTTCTGGGCTCACCTAAAAAGATGAAATAAGTGGGTGTTTGGATTTCTGCTTTTAGTAAATGCGTACATCCTCCATATTTTGCTCAGTTCTGGTTCAGAATAAGTAAGCTGCATTTGCAGCATGTGTAGACTCTCCCCACCCCCAACTCACACCCCTTTCAGCATAACAGATGGTAAATTCTGTGGCTGCCAGTTCTAGCATAATGTGGTTGCAGAAAATAGAAAGCAAAGCAACATGAAGACCCCTGATAGAACACAGCTGGGGATGGGAGACAGCTTGTGAATCTGCTGATGATAACCATAGGATTAGTGTGAACACATATAGCTGGACTGTAGAAATGGGCTACCTGCATGTTGGAATAAAACTGATGTTGAGACCTGTTATTAACCTGAGCTTGTCTCCCTGGGCCTTCATAGCAGAGAGCATGGACCTAATGTTTTTCTTCTGGGCAACTAGTACAAGCCTACCTAAAATTGTCATGCATCACATTAGTGGTTGTGTATGATGTCAACTGGTGACCTTTTTCAGATTTGACTAGATAGAGCACCATTCCTGTTTAATGCTTTTGTCATTCAAAGTCTCACTAAAAACTCTGGCTCTTTGAAGCAAGAGTTGAATAAACCTCTAATTCCTTTAGGTAGAGCTTTGAGAGCTACATAGAGGGAACCAAGTGACATTAAGTCAGGAGCAACACTCCCAAGTACCAGATTTTAAATGAAGACAGTTTTTTACAAGACATCTCACATTTTTCAGATATGCCAGATTAAGAAATATTAAATTAATTTGAAAGTAAAGCACCAGATATATTTCACTTGGCAATCATGACTCAGGAGTTTGAGCCTAGTTGGAAACTAGGTTTCTTTTTGTGCCTTATGTTATACTGTGCATTGTTGGAGGAAGGTAGACAGACTGGTAGGGGTGGTGGGGAAGTCCAGAACAAACAGAAGCCCATTCTAGAAAATGACAGGAACATTCCTGAAACCACTGGCCAGAGGTCTCCTATCATTAAGGGTTACGATGTCTAATGTAGTCCCCTTGGGTTGAGGAAGGAGCTAAGAAAAGCCTATATGCGAATTTAGAACTCTACTATTTAGAATTTTAAACACCAAAAAGTCATAAATGTTGTTGGTTTAAGCTGGAACTACAGACTGTGTTAGAATTATTATTATTTTTTACAGAGGATGGGATTGCCACAGGAAAACCTTAGTCAAAGAAATGCCTTCTCCTTTAGGAAATAAGTTAGGTCTGACCTAACTCATTTTGACTGGGTGGGGGATCCTGAGTCAGGATTTAGTAACCAGATTTGCTAATTTAACACTGTGTACTTGCTTCATGTTCTCTTGCCAGAATACATTTACCCATATGAGCAGGGACAGTATGACATTTCAGTGGTTCTTTAGCGACTAAAGGGGAAAACTGAACTGCAAGCTTCTTTCTTTGTTATTTTTAAAATATTTTGAAAGGACAGAAAAGGGCAGAGGGTAGTATAACAAATACCCATTGCACAGAACTGTTCTCTTGAAATTCAGAAACAAGGAATGCAGCAGATACAACTGAAAGTTCTCATCATTTCTCATCCCATTCCCCTCCCAGTCTCCTAAGAGACAACTACTGTCATAAATGTTATATATTTCTTCTCATTTCATATATTCTTTGTTTTTTGAGACAGAGTCTCTCTCTATTGCCCAGACTGGAGTGCAGTGGCACGATCTTGGCTCACTGCAAGCTCCACCTCCCAGGTTCACGCTATTCTCCTGCCTCAGCTTCCTGAGTAGTTGGGACTACAGGCGCCCGCCACCACGCCCGGCTAATTTTTTGTATTTTTATTAGAGACGGGGTTTCACTGTGTTAGCCAGGATGGTCTCGATCTCCTGACCTCGTGATCTGCCCACCTCGGCCTCCCAAAGTGCTGGGATTATAGGCATGAGCCACTGTACCGGGCCTCATTTCATATTTTTATATATACTAGATGTATCATAAAACATATGTAAATATATGAGATGCTTTTGTGCATGTAAGATATTATTTGATATATCTGATATATCTTCTGCAACTCATTCAAAATGATTTTGTTGTTGTTGTTGTTTTTGGTTTTTTTTAGACAAAGTCTCGCTCTGTCATTAGGCTGGAGTGCAGTGTTGTGATCTTGGCTCACTGCCACCTCTGCCTCGTGGGTTCAAGCGATTCTCCTGCCTCAGCCTCCCGAGTAGCTGGGACTACAGGCATGTGCCACCATGCCCAGCTAATTTTTGTATTTTTAGTAGGTATGGGGTTTCACCATGTTGGCAAAGATGGTCTTGATATCTCGACCTCATGATTGCCTGCCTCGGCCTCCCAAAGTGCTGGGATTACAGGCTTGAGCCACAGCGCCCAGCCAACATGATGGTTTTTAACATTTGTGTTGATACATACGGCTTTATTCATTCATTTTCACTGCTCTGTGGTGTAGTATATGAACATACCATGATGTATTATTATTAAAAATGTGGAACATTTTTTTATATGTTATATATTACTAGAGATTCTCTGGGTATATACACCAAGAAGTAGAATTGCTGAGTCATAGGAAGTATGTATTCAATTTTGATAGAAGTTTATTTCCAAAGTAATTATACCAATTGACACATCCATCAGTGGTCTGTGAGAGTTCCTGTCTCCCGGTATCAGATTGTTTTCAGTTTTTGCCAGTCCAATAGGTGAGAATATCTCACTGTTTTAATCTGGATTTTTCACATTATCTGACATCATAATTTTTTAGCTGTTGAAAATTGGAATTAAGAACATCCAAAGGGATGAAATTCCAATATATTTATCTGGCAGGTTAGCAATCAAATATAATTTAAAATTGTGCTTTATTCATAAGGCACTCTTAGGGAATAAGGTATTCCCAAGATATTACATTTTAAATTACTACTCTAATAGCTAGGAATTACTTTTTAATGTTTTAGCTACTTGTGGTGAATATCTTGTTATATATCCCTGTTTTATGAAATTCAAGATATACTGAATTCAGTCCTTATAATAATAAACATTAGGTTTTTTAAAAGAATTCATTAATGCCTCCAGGGCCTATCAATACGGGAGATACTTGTTTCTATACCAGGTACCCTAAAAGGTCCTTATGCTCTAATGGTTATTTTTGCCTTTTATGGTCTTGCCTCCCAAAGTCTTTTCAGTGAGTTCTCTCACCTTTTTAAATTAAAAATCAGTTTATATAAATAATAATGTGCTTAGTATGGAATATTTTATCTTCTCTCCTTTTAATTTGGTACCTTCCTCTATTCAGAATTCTGAGGACACATGGATCATGTTCTCTTGGGTGAGAGTGTGTGCCATGTGGCTGTCTCTTGCCCTCATGCAGTAGTCTTTCTTCTGAGTCAGAGTCTCGCTCTGTTGCCCAGGCTGGAGTGCAATGGTGTGATCTTGGCTCAGTGCAACTTCCGCCTCCTGGGTTCAAGCAATTCTCCTGCCTCAGCCTCCCAGGTAGCTGGGATTACAGGTGCCCGCCACCATGCCTGGCTAATTTTTGTGTTTTTAGTAGAGACAGCATTTTACCATGTTGGCCAAGCTGGTCTCTTTGACCAGGCTGGTCTCGTACTCCTGACCTCATGATCCGCCTGCCTCGGCCTCCCAAAGTGCTGGGATTGCAGGCGTGAGCCACCACGCCTGGCCCACAGTAGTCTTTCCATTCCCTCCCAAGTATGCACCACTGTTCTGGATAGTTGAAACTGTTTGGAATCAGACCTGTAGATGAGTGACTATGTACAGCATTAGCCAACATAAAAAGAGGTACAAACATTCTCTTAAATCATGAATATATTTTAACTCAAGGATGTTAAATTGGGCTGTTACTGAGGAGATAATGAGCAGGAAGGTGACTCATATCTCAGAAGGTCTGAGAAAATTGGTCAGATACAAATGGCACAAACACCATGCTGGCTGAGCAGTAGCAGTTCTGTATCACCATTGATGCTTTTCAAAGGTTTTACATTTTGTTTTGTTTTCAGAAAATTGCTGCTGTTTGTAAGTTTGCTCTTGCTTGCCTTTTCAAACCTAAAATTTATGATTGAAGTTTAACATTTGTTTACCTCTCTCATTTCAGTGTGACAAAATTAGGCAAGAACGAGATGAAGCTGTTAAAAAACTGGAAGAATTTCAGAAAAGTACGTAAGCATTTCAGTGGAATTATTATAACACATATAGCGTGTTGGGGATTATGTGAGTAGAAAGATACCCTGTTTAGTTGCTAATGTCCTGGTCATACAATCAAGAAAGCAAGACTTCTTTCTATGTGTCCAAAAGTGCCCAGGCATCACTTTAAGTTTTAAAGAAATGGAATAAGCATAGTTGTTTTATCAAGGGTGTTAGAAAAACCTGCACTTATTATAAAACAGTTTAACTATACATAAAAGTTAAAGGAGAACAAAAATGGCTTGTTGGCTCCTTGAAAAAGGCGAATGCTAGTACTTTATTGTCATTCCTTGTTGGTCTTTTATTTGTGTAGTAAAAAAATGTAATCATGCTTTGAATTCAGTTTTGCAGCCTGCTTTTTTCAGTAAACAGTACTTATGGTCATATTTTGCATGTCAGCACAGATGTACATCAGTTTTGTTTTGTTTTATTTATTTATTTATTTATTTATTTATTTATTTATTTATTTATGTTGAGTTGGAGTCTCGCTCTGTCACTAGGCTGGAGTGCAGTAGCAAGATCTCAGCTCACAGCAACCTTCACCTCCTAGGTTTAAGCAATTCTCCTGCCTCAGCCTCCTGAGTAGCTGGAACTACAAGTGCACCACCATGCCCAGCTAATTTTTGTATTTTTAATAGAGATGGGGTTTCACCATATTGGCCAGGATAGCCTCGTGATCCGCCCACTTTGGCCTCCCAAAGTGCTGGGATTACAGGCGGGAGCTACTGCGCCCGGCCTGTACATCAGTTTTAATTGTTGTCTGTAGAATTCCATTATAGGAGAGTACCATAATGTATTTAATTATTCTTTTACTGATAGATTATTCCTGGTTTTTAGCTATTATCAATAATGCCATGGCAGGTATTCTGACACTTATATCTTTACAGTAATCTAAATAGTTCCTGAGGTTAATTCATAGAAAAGGAATTATACTGGAGATCCACTATACGGCATTGTGCCTATAGCTAATAATACGGTGTTGTATACTTAAACTTAGTACTAAGAGAGTAGATCTTATGTTAAGTGTTGTTACTACAAAAGAAAATAAGTAAATAAAGAGGGCAGAAGGAAACTTTGGGAGGCGATGGATAGGTATACAACCTTGATGGTGGTGATGGTTTCAGAGGTGTATAATTATTCCCCAAACTCATCATGTTGTATACATGAAATATGTATGACTTTTTACATGTCACTTACTTATACTTTATAATGTGGTTCAAAAATAGAGAAAAGGAATGATAGCTTCATAGAACTTAAACATTTTTAAGAGTGTGAATGTTTGAAATAGCCCTCTCACTGAAGAAAGTTACATTCCCACAAAAGCTGTACTTTCCAAATTTTTGCTGGTATTTTTTTTTAATGTGATGTAAATCTGTTATTTATCCCCTAAGACAACATAGCTGATCAGACCCAGAAGGATCAGATGGAAATATGTCCTAGGCAAAGGCTCAGACCGTAGCAGGGAAAGTGACCCCCTTCCCTGGAAACAAGGCCTTTCTCCATCGTTCTGCAGATGCTCTATCAGTCAGCGTATTTGATTATTTATAAAGAGTTGATTTGGTAACTACACAACAGAACATTTTATTCTAGGTAAAACCAGCTATACAAATGAAGCATTATGGTTAAATTTCAACAACAAGTTTATTTCAGTGTCTGATTGTAACAGAGAACATCCCAGGGGAATCTTGCTGATATTACCTGTCTTTGGAGGCCAGTATGCTATGCTAGAAATACCTTTTATTTGCAAATGTATGAATTCTAATTATATGGTACTTTTTAACTTATGGAATGTATTTACTCTGAGTCACATCTTAAAGAGTCATACCACTGGTGTTGTTACCAGTTAATATGCTTGAATTATTGATAGTGGATTGGTGTGCAGTGGAAATAGTTCAAGTTCCTTATGATTGGGCTTATAAAATATTTTGGTGTAGGTAGGCAATAGGGACTTTGCCTCCTGCATTATGCAAAACCGGAAGCAACATTCCCCAAAATCAGTCTTCAAAGTAACATGTAAATTCTGCTTTCATCTGCCCTTTCTCTTTTCCCTTTCTTTGTGTCTTCCTCTGAATACCTTTGATAGTTTTAAAAATTCACATTTTTCGTTATGAGCAACTCAAATTAAAGCCTGAGGGGATTGACTGGAAGATTAGTACAACTATCTGTATTGTTGTATGCATTTAGTTTTTACCTTTGCTAAGTGTGTTTAATTAACTTAAGGTTTGGATGTTAGGAAAACAGAGTGCTAATTCTTTTTTGCTTACTCTCTTGGTAACTCACAGAACATCAGAGTGCCAACTCTTTACTCAGTCTCGAAAGGAGAGAAAACGAGGACTTGGCCAGGCATGGTGGCTCATGCCTGTAATCCCAGCACTTTGGGAGGCCAAGGCAGGTGGATCACTAGGTCAGGAGATAACAGCATCCTGGCTAGCATGGTGAAAACCCCATCTCTACTAAAAATACAAAAAATTAGCCAGGCATGGTGGCACGTGCTTGTAGTCCTAGCTACTTGGGAGGCTGAAGCAGGAGAATCGCTTGAACCCGGGAGGCGGAGGTTGCAGTAAGCCAAGATCTTGTCTCTGCACTCCAGACTGGTGACAGAGTGAGACTCCGTCTCAAAAAAAACCCCAAGAAACGGAAAAATGAGGACTAAGAAAACTTTAAATGTTTGTCAGAAAACTGTATCTAGGATAAATAATTCATGGCTTTTGAGCAGAGGGTAGCATTTCAGATTTGGAAGGGAGTAGGCAGTATTTTTATCACTAGTGAAGAGCATTAGTTTGTGTGAATCCACGTTTCTGCATTAATAAAATTGGTATAAATGACCATGCTTCATAGACCATTTGAGGGTAAAAAAAGATAATCTGTATAAAAAATGCTTAACACTGTTCCTGGCATATAGTAAGTGCTCAGTAAATGTTAGTTGCTACTACCACCATCTCATCAACTAAACTATCCAGTGCCTGACTGCCCTTCAGTATTAAGAGTTCATATCATACACCTTTAGGGAGTTAGTTCCTTGACACCAGGCTCCACATTCGGACAGTGGTGGAGGAAAGTTTCTTTTGGTGCTGAGTTGAAATCTGAAATCCCTGTAATGTTTACCTACTAGGCCTATGTCTTTTTTATTTGAGACGAAGTCTCACTCTGTCGCCCAGGCTGGAGTGCAGTGGCGTGATCTCTGCTCGCTGCGACCTCCGCCTCCTGGGTTCAAGCAATTCTTGTGCCTCACCCTCCCAAGTAGCTTGGATTACAGGTGTGTCCCCTGATGCCTGGCTGTTGTTTGTGTTATTAGTAGAGATGGGGTTTCACCATGTTGTCCAGGTTGGTCTTGAACTCTTGACCTCAAGTGATCCTTTTGCCTTGGCCTCTGAAAGTGCTGGCGTGAGCCACCACACCCGGCCTAGGCCTAGGTCTTGCAGTGTAGAGGTAACAGCTGCATAAGGGTTAGGAAAAGCTTTGTTTGGCCGTAGGGCTCTACTCTCCCTAGCTTAGCATACTTTTCCCAGGATAAATGTTTTTATCCATATGTCTATGTCATTTTTGATCCTCTGCCAGCTCTCTCTGAGCCTTCCTCCTACACACAAAGACCACCACCACATAGCAAAGCTGCATTCCCTAGACAGATTCCTGTGAAAGGAGAACTAGCTAAAGACCTTTCATATCTTTTCTTTTCTTTTTTTTTTTTTTTTTTTTTTGAGATGGAGTTTTGCTCTTTTTGCCCAGGCTGGAGTACAATGGCGTGCTCTCGGCCCACTGCAACCTCCGCCTCCCGGGTTCAAGTGATTCTCCTGCTCCAGCCTCCCAAGTAGCTGGGATTACAGGCAGCTAACTTTGTATTTTTAGTATAGAGGGGTTTCACCATGTTGGCCAGGCTGGTCTTGAACTCCTGACCTCAGGTGATCTGCCTGCCTCAGCCTCCCAAAGGGCTGAGATTACAGGCATGAGCCACTGCGCCCAGCCCCTTTCATATCTTTTCAACCACAATGTTAGCTCCATTAATCTGTTTTAAGGACACACCCATTTTCCTACATATGTGCCAACTTTTATGGCTGTTTCTTTATCGCATGGAAAACTTCTAAAGTAGTCTGATGTTGAAGAAGAATTTGTAATACGTTCACCACATATGCTTTAGAGATTTTCTACATCTAAATATCTCTGGGAGTTGGAGTTGGGAGAGGAGATTTGCTGTAGAAGCAACATCATTGGTGGTGACACCTTGTATAATTAATTTCAAAGGACTATAGAAAAGTAGTGTCACCTAGAAGTGGTTTTAGCTGGGCTTTACCGGTTAGAGCTCTGTGATTTAGAATATGTTATTTAACTTCTCTGGGCCTCCGTGTTCTCAAATATGAAATTGCTGTGATCATCCCTACGTTATAGGATTGTTGCGAGGCTTCATGAGGAAGGGAACACATGTAAAGAGTTTAGCACAAGGCTGAACACATAGTCAGGCTCAACAAATGATGATGGTAGTTGTTTCCTAAGCAATTCTATACTACAGAGAACATTCTTATAAAAGGCTGTTCACAGATGAGCTTAGGCCTTCAATCCTTCAAATAGACACTAACACGAGCACCTCCTTTGCATGTAGCATTGTGCTAGGTGCAAGAGAATCAGACGTGTAAAACAAAATCCATGCTCTAATGTTCATAGTGAGTAGAAGATAAAAACAAGTAAAAGAAAAAAAAAAAAAACGGTTACCCTACAATGTGATGTGTACTGCACTGCCATGTATGTAAGACTGCTTTGAAGTCATAGTTGAAGAGAGACAAACTTTGCTAATTCGAGTAGACTAATAGAAACAATAGTTGATGTACTTTTATGTTATACCTCTGAGTTCTCAGGGTCATTTAAATTTTCTTACTATGAAAAATTTCAAAGTTATGCAAAGGGGAGAAAATAATGTAACAAATCCCCATGTTTCAGTTTTCCGGCTGCAACAGTTGCCAACTCACAGCCAGTGTTCCATCTGTACACCCATACACCCACTGTCACTGACCTCGGATTGCTTTGGAACTAATTCCAGTCATCATAGCATTTTACTGTTTACTGCCTGGAAATATTTCAGTATGTATTTCTGAAAGATTTTTCTTTTTAACATAACTGCAATATTATGGACACTTTATTAAAAGTTCATCTTTTTTCTTTTTTAAACCTCATGTCATCCGAATATGCAAATATGACAGGTACAGTGGCCATGGATTGTGGATATCCTGAGACAAGCCTAATTCAGCACCGCAGGGCAAGTTGTTACATGAATATCTCAATGCTTAGAAAACTTTTATTCTTGGAAATGTGCAAATAAATTTACATATTAAAAATAGTTCTGTTTTGCGTCACGTGACTTGACTTTTGGTTTTGGAAATGGGGTCATGCTTTTTGAAGATATAATCACCCTTGAAATCTTCCCTTATGAACCTAGAAAGTTGGTAAGTAGGTTTGTTATGCTACCAATTTAGCACTGGAAGAATTTCCTAAACTAAAAATTAATGTGCAATTTAAAAAATGTCTACTGTTCTCTCTTTGAGAAGAAATAAAAATCCCGCCAGATGGAGTGTGCCAAATCAGAATTGGAGAAAGTGTGAGCAAGGACTAGCCAGCTATGTTTATGAAGTTAAATCACAGAGCACCTTTTTACAAAATGTTTAGAAAATAATTTTTTTTTTTTTTTGCTTGTTTTTTTGTTTCCTATTCGCTAGGCCTAAACCTCACTACTGCGGAATGAATTTTCTTACTCTTTCAAGAGCAAGAATGTTATTGAATAAAAAGTAAGATTCCTATGAAAAATGCAGAGTGTTTATGTTTTTGTTAGATAGTGGAAATACCAGATTGTGGCAGAAGATGTCAAGTAGTTAAGGCTAAAAATTCAAAGTCATATTTGATGTTGTAAAAATTGTATAGGTTTCTTTTCTCTTTCCTTCACATTTTTGAAGAACCTACCTTGTAAACATAGTGATAAAATGCCAGGAATATTAGGATTTTAAGGAAATAATAGAGCCTATTATTTAAACTACAATATAAAAGGCAATTATATTGATGAAGAGCTACATGGGCTTTGTGTGTGTGAATAAACTTGGCCTGTGTTCAGCTTCTATTTGTTCTTCTGGCATAAACACATATTGTGTGTGATTCCAGTTTAATGGGGACCCGTTTGTATGCCAAGCAGCTGCATTTTAGGACCTATTGCGTGATTTCATAGCTCTCTGAAAATTGGTTCTATTCAGAACAAGAGATAGAAGAGAAGAAGGGGGGTGATGTGGAAGGGAGGGGGAGCTTCAACACACAATCATTTCTTTTCAATTGGAGCCAGAAAGGTTGATGACAACATGACCATTGTGTTATAATGATAAGACCACTAAGGCATCTGTACCTCTCATCAAGGCTTTCACACAACAGCAGATACAATTTAATTCACTGCTCTGTCAGCAGTGCTGATACCATTATGCCGTCTGTCTCCACAGTTATAATCACTGTCCTCTGAGAAATGCAGTTGAAATGATCTTGAGCAGTCAAAGAAACTCTCAATTAAGGCTGCCACTTCCAATGTGTCAGATTGTGTCTTATGCACTTGGTACAATTTTCACTTCCAATCCTGTTTATTTACAATGTCTACCAGTAATTACGCTTAACGTGTCATTTAGTGAGGGGGGCCCCTGCCAAGCCGATTGTTGGGTGCTGCTGTACCATTGAGTGGGAGTTTCTCGAAGTCAATGCCATCAGCAGCTTTTAGGCCCTGATGGGATGCAGTAGTAATGTTGATAATGCAAGTATCGTGCTCATCAAGTCATAATTAGATGCCACTCAAATGTGCCACTTGTAATAACAGTGTTGATTCATGTTTTTCTCGGTGACTGCAACTACTAATTAGTTAAGTGGTTTTTGGTTGGCCTGCATTTGCTGCAGATTATTATTACCCCTGAAAAAATGTCAAGGTTAGAGATGTTTCTGGCCATTTAGTGCTGCTTTATGAATTTGAATATTAACATAATAAGAACTTTGGACAGACTTAGGAAGTAATACATTTTTGTATTTAATTTGGAGAGAAATTTTTTCCCCTGAGTTTAATCATAATTGCAGGTTAATTAAGCTTAAATGAAGCAAAAGTAATCTCTCTTTGTGTTATGTGAGCCCAGTGCTTTTTGCCTAACTTTGTTGGGTTTCACATTTGGGTTTCCTTTAATTTTTTTTTTTTAAGCCAAACTAATAGCAATAAGTACTGTCTACATTTAGGGTTGAGATTCTGAGAGTTTTCATTTAAACTAGAAATATGGGTGGAAGGAATTGGCATTTTTCTTACTTGATCTTCAAAATATAACTCAAGTTCTAAATCACTTTATACCTGTAAATCTCAATTTACATGCACTAGCTATCAAAAAATCTAAAAAATACTATTTTTCAAGCGTTGGTAAAATATCAAGTAAAATTTCACTTTTCCTCTAATGCTCCTGATAGCCCGTGATTCAGGAAGCAATTTATTAGCCTCTGCTTTATAACCATATAGTACATAAATCTTATTGCTTACACTTTTCTGCCCAAGAGTTATTTACAAAATAGCAGTAACTACTTTGTAGCTAATAGAGACTAATGTTGCAGTACTTAGCCAAGTTGCCACATCACTATTCCAGTCATAAGATCAATTTAAGATTTATTTTTCTTTTATTTTTTGTTATACCCTGCTAAGAAAAAGAAGTCATGCTGTCACTCCTCTTTATTTATGAAATATTCTTTTGTTTAAATTAGCAGATATGTCTATAGATACATATATAGTTGCATAGAAAATAGATGTAAAAAATCTAGCTTTCTTAAAGTACATAGTAAAATTTATGTATGTAAAATGAATGTTTTTCATTGTGTTCTTGTTTCTTTCTCCATTCAAATATTAGCTCAGATTTAATCAGGGCAGCTTCTCAAAAACCTTTTTTTCAGTGATAGCTAAAGGTCTGGCTAGCCAAAGAATTGAAGTATTCTTAATCATGGGACGATGCGTGGGCTCCTGGAATAGCTGACTAATCTTTGAATGCTGAGATCTTTTTTTCCCCCTCATTCCTAGTTTCTCACATGGTCATAGAGGAAGTTAATTTCATGCAGAACCATCTTGAAATAGAGAAGACTTGTCGAGAAAGTGCTGAAGCTTTGGCAACAAAGGTGAGACTTCAAATGAAGGAATTTTACCTGAACTTTTAAATTTCAACTTGCTTTTCTAAGCAGTGGCTTCTGTCCGGTTTTGCTTTTCTGTTTCTCTAATCGATTATCTGCTCTGATGGTGAGGGAAATGTTAAAAGGTCTCAGAATCCTGGAATACGATTATGTAAATATTTGCCTTAATGCAAAGGTTATTCCAATTGTAAAAGGAGCATTTGTATGTGAGTATTTTAGCATTTGTGCTTTTTGCCTGTGAAAATGTGGAAAAAATGGTCCCAGAGTAGTGTTAAACGGAACTTTGCAAATGTCCATGCATTTAGTTAAAATGCTAACCAAGTTTAAAACTAACCTGGTGTGACATAAAAGAGCAGTGAATGTCTCATATTTGAATCAGATGAAAAAGTCACCCTGAAGCCATACATTTCAGGTGATTATTTGTGAAAGCAAAGCGAGGGCATGCTAAAGGTGACCTCCAGTGTTCCACTGATTGCCTCTTGCTGATGAATTTACCAAGTGTGTAATTTTCTACATTCTATCTCATCAGAAGTACATTATTATTAAAGAATGTTTTTTATCTCTGTCTTATGTATTTTGGGTTGGGTAAAATGCATCTGAACCACTTCATCAGAAAATGGATTACAGCAATTTTCAACCAAATTTCATTAGTAATACTGGTTGTGTTTCTTTTCCCTCCCCTCCATCACCCACCTCCGAAAATTTCTTTGGATGTGACTGAAATCCTACTCCCAATAAATACGTAAATAAATATAATTTGTATGCATTAACAATGTGCTTGCTGGAGGCATTTGCTTAATTGTTTGCATAACAACACTACATTAGAATTCATAAGATATTTAATCAGAACCTAAGAATATAAATTTGGGTATGTAACTTCTCTCCTGGTATTTGTCTGAAGAATACATAGCAATACACTTTAAAAACACTTTTTAAAAAATGATAACATGAGTATTCTCACATCATTTTTACTCTGCGGCACATTCCTGGAGTTCACTAGTCCATAATGTTGTGTGAATTCTGTTTTCATTTTTTGAATTTCTTTTTTTGGAATAAGTAGAGAAAAAGTACATTCGGAGCCTGCTAACTGCTCTGGAGCTTCTAGCGTCTAAGGATACACTCTCTATTTTTTCTTGTTATTAACAAGTATTCCTATTGTCATAGCACGTCCAGAGTGAGGATATTGGCTACCTTTCAGGATTGGCAGAGTTTCTGGAAGGCACTGGTTTGTGGGGCAGTATACACAGGTTTTGTTCCCGGTTATGTCATTTTGGGCATATGTGATTTTGGACAAGTTAGTTTTGTTCTCTGGACTGTAGTATCTCATCTTAAATGACATGATGGACTAGAGTTAGGGACTGGAGTTAATAATTTATTTGCATATGGCCCCCTGTAAAAAAATTACTTTTCTGTCTTCCCTTTTATTTAATAGGTGTCTTTTGGCAAGAGAACTCACCTCTCTGAGCTATAGTTGTCTTGCTCTAAATGCCAGGATGCACCATGGTTGTTGGCTTCTTCATAATATGCCAGATCCACTGGCTCTAGATGTGTGACCCAGGCATGTGTGTGTAGAAAAGCTGCCTGGTGACTGTTATATTCATTGCTGGTTATGAACCAGTGTTACCTAATCTCTAAGCTCATTTTTACAATTAAGTCTTAACAGTAGGATCCTTACTTAACACTGTTTGTTGCCTGTTCTTTAAAAAGCCTTTTTTAAAATGGACATATAGTTTATTTTTGAAGATGTAGTATGAACTTATGGGGCCTAGAATAAAAATCCAAAAAATGGATTAAATCAAATAGTATACATGTCCTTGTTTGTTGTAAAAGAGTGCTTTGAATGCAAAATGTGGAAACTTCATTATATGTGTTTCCAATAAATGATAATAGCACATTCTGATTTAAGTATCAATTGTCATTTTTGAAAGTAGACTTGCAAAACTGCTCATTTTTTCTGAGAGCCAAGTTCTGTAAATTCTTACTTTTCTACATTATTGCCATCAAATTAATGACAAATGGAATGTTTAATTCTTATGATGCAGTTTGACCTCATAATTTTCTTTTTTTTTCTTTTTGAAATGGAGTCCTGCTCTGTTGCCCAGGCTGGATGGAGTACAGTGATGCCATCTTGGCTCACTGCAACCTCCGCCTCCTGGATTCTAGCAATTCTCCTGCCTCAGCCTCCCGAGTAGCTGGGATTACAGGCACTTGCCACTACACCCAGTTAATTTCTGTGTTTGTAGTAGAGACGGTGTTGCGCTGTGTTGACCAGCCTGGTCTCAAACTCCTGATTTCAGGTGATCTGCCCACCTCAGCCTCACAAAGTGCTGGGATTACAGGTGTGAGCCACTGTGCCCAGTTCCTTATAATTTTCTTAGAACCAGGTATGGATACTTTGCTTTGCTAAAATGTGTAGATAAAACTGATAAATGTAGACCAGTTATTTAAGTCATACGATCCAAAGCCATTAAACTTGCTTGTTTTGTACCTTTAAATAGTCACAAACTATGGGTAATATAAAAACTCTACTTACATTTGAATAGAATAGTAGGTTCTGTTACTGTAGGATTTTAAAAGATATATTTTTGGCCAGGTGCAGTAGCTCACACCTGTAATCCCAGCACTTTGGGAGGCTGAGGTGGGCGGATCACCTCAGGTCAGGAGATGAAGACCATCTTGGCCAACATGGCAAAACCCCATCTCTACTAAAAATACAAAAATTAGCTGGGCATGGTGGCGCGTGCCTGTAATCCCAGCTACTCGGGAGGCTGAGGCAGGAGAATCGCATGAAGGGAGTTGGAGGTTGCAGTGAGCCGAGATCACGCGACTTCACTCCTGCTTGGTGACAGAGTGAGACTCCATCTCAAGAAAAGAAAACAAGAGATATATTTTTGCCTTACACATAGAGAGATTCCAAACAACAAGTAGCATGCCATTAACCTATAGCTTGGCAAATAGCTACAATGAAATTGCTTAGCCAAAATCTGTAAATTCAGAATTCTCAAAAATGTCCAAATAGTATGCACATAAGACCTCATGTCTAGGCTGGGTGTGGTGGCTCACACCTGTAATCCCAGTGCTTTGAAAGGACAAGATGGGAGGATCACTTGAGTTCAGGAGTTTGAGAGTTTGAGGCTGTAGTGAGCTGTTATCATACCACTGCACTCCAACCTGGGTGACAGCAAGAACCAAACTCCAAAAAAAAAAAAAAAAGACCTCATATATGTAAATCTTACATTTCTTCTTTCAAAATGTGAAAATGGTGTTTCAGAGAAGACTTATGAAATTTTTTGGTTGGCTTTTTTTTTCTTAAACTGGTGACTTTGTTAAATAGAGTAATTGTATTACAGACAAACTGATGGATTTTGGTGCCTTGTTTGATAGAGGCATTAAACCCTTTTGAGGGCGGAACTGTGTTAACTATGATGTTACTAAGGTATTATTGTAGTGGTTGTCTAAGAAGTAATATATTAAGCACTAGATGGCAGAAACTAATAGTTCCATGAGTATCCTGGAGGAAGAAGAAAATGCATAAATGAATACCTTGATTGAAGAAAACTAGCTGGGATAAATGATTTCCAAAAGATAGTTAGACACAAACTAAACCTCTTTTCTTACTTTTAATAGCTAACACTGAAGTTTTATTATGTGGCAGTTGCTATATTAAATACTTTATATATAATGTCTCATTTAATCATCCTATTGTGGGATAGAAACTATCTTAATTCTTAGTTTATTGATGAGAAAACTGAAACGTAAGGATTAGGTTAGTTGTAAAGGCAGAGATGGAATTTTATTGCAGAGCTGGGTTGGATACTAAAGCCATGCATTTCTCAATGATTCTTCATGTTGACGTACATTAGAATCACCTGGGAAACCGAAAAAGTGCTATGCTGGGCCCCACTGCCAGATATTTTGGTATGGTGTAGAGCCTAAGCAGCGTTTTTTGTTTTGTTTTGTTTTGTTTTGTTTTTTTCCTGAGACAGTTTCGCTCTGTCACCCAGGCTGGAGTGCAATGGCATGATATCAGCTCACTGCAACCTCTGCCTCCTGGGTTCAAGCGATTCTCCAGCCTCAACCTCCCAAGTAGCTGGGACTACAAGTGCCTGCCACCATGCCCAGCTAATTTTTTTTTTTTTTTTTTTTTTTTTTTTGAGACGGAGTCTCGCTCTGTAGCCCGGGCTGGAGTGCAGTGGCCGGATCTCAGCTCACTGCAAGCTCCGCCTCCCAGGTTTACGCCATTCTCCTGCCTCAGCCTCCCGAGTAGCTGGGACTACAGGCACCCGCCACCTCGCCCGGCTAGTTTTTTGTATTTTTTAGTAGAGACGGGGTTTCACGGTGTTCGCCAGGATGGTCTCGATCTCCTGACCTCGTGATCCGCCCGTCTCGGCCTCCCAAAGTGCTGGGATTACAGGCTTGAGCCACCGCGCCCGGCCTCCCAGCTAATTTTTTGTATTTTTTTTTTTTTTTTTTTTTAAAGTAGAGATTGGGTTTCACTGTGTTAGCCAGGATGGTCTTGATATCCTGACTTCGTGATCTGCCCACCTCGGCCTCCCAAAGTGCTGGGATTACAGGCACCACACCCGACCAAACGAGAACTCTTTTAATAGAGATAGTAGAAGAGATAGTAGAAACAACAGCTTGAACTAGTTTAAACAAGAAAAGAAAATGATATAGGAATCTGTTAGAAGTATCAGAGAATTCCATAGAATCTCTGAGTCAGGAGCAGTTTAGGAATGGACTGGAGTTTGGGGCTTGAGTCTGGTGGGAAACTCTTTCTCCACTGCTTTTCTCTTCCTTTCTCTACACATCAGCTTCAGTTTTAGCTTTTCTAAAAACTACCTTCCTCTTTTCCTTGATTCTGTAGTGGAATGTGGTTACCAGCAGCTCCTGTCCAGACGCATGGAAAGCAACTCATTGCTCTGTTCTAGCCTCTAAATTTCTAGAGAGGGGATCTGATTGGTCACACTTGGGTCATGTGCTTAATCCCTGGGCTAATTCGCTGTGACCAAAGGGATGGGGTATGCTTCGGAGAGCATGGCGCTCCCATTGAAATGTGGAACAATGAGGAGTGGTAATGTCCAGAAAAGAGGAGATGTTAGGTAAACAGACATTTAAAAGGTGTTCACAGCACCACAGCAAGCAGATTTGCTTGAAATAAAGTGCCTTTTTAAAGACTATTAATGACTGTAAATCAAAATTTTATTTAATCTGTACTGGTATTTTATCTTAGTTCCTTATATTTCTCATCAGTTACAACTAGCATTTCCACTTGCTGCTGGCTGTAATCCAGGCATCAGGTCTTGGTTAAAGAAATAAATTTAATATAAAACCTTATTTAATGAATCTGCTAATTGTTATGTCCTGCTGTGAGTGTTGATGAATATGTAAGACAAAAATATACTTAATTTGTCTATTGTTTAAAAACCCAAGGTACTCATTTGGCTGCTGTTAAAATAACTGTTTTTATGTTTTGTCTTAGCTAAATAAAGAAAATAAAACATTGAAAAGAATCAGCATGTTGTACATGGCCAAGCTGGGGCCAGATGTAATAACTGAAGAGATAAACATTGATGATGAAGATTCAACTACAGACACAGACGGTGCCGCCGAGACTTGTGTCTCAGTACAGTGTCAGAAGCAAATTAAAGGTAGAACTCTTTGCTTAATTGTTGAGCATATTTTGTACCCCATTAGGATAGTGCTTGTCAACCCTGACTGCACATCAGAATCATGTGGGAAACTTTAAAAATAGTGATGCCTGGGCAGAGCATGGTGGCTCACACCTGTAATCCCAGCACTTTGGGAGGCCGAGGCGGGTGGATCACCTGAGGTCAGGAGCTGGAGACCAACTTGGCCAACCTGGTGAAACCCCGTCTCTACTAAAAAATACAAAAATTAGCTGGGCATGGTGGCGGGTGCCTGTTATCCCAGCTACTTGGGAGGCTGAGTCAGGAGAATCACTTGAACCTGGGAGGTGGAGGTTGCAGCGAGCCAAGATTGTGCCGTTGCACTCCAGCCTGGGCAACAGAGTGAGACTCCATCTCAAAACAACAACAACAACAACAACAAAAAAGCCTGATGTCTGGGTCCTACCCTATCCAAAATTTTGCTACACCATAGGCCAATTAAATCCAAATTTTGGATGGGGTAGGACCCAGGCGTCAGCATTTTGAAAGCTTCCCACATCATTTATTTAAATCTCCAAATCACCATAGGGTATATAACAATTGTGCTTTATGAGTTACTTTCTTGTTTGGAATTAGGCACTTTTGAAAGTGTTGTCTCAATGGAAACAGCCAGTTATACTGTAACCTTAAGGATATGTACTATGTGTCAAGATATTTTTGTTAAATGAAAGAAAGAATGAATAAAAATATATTTAGCCAACACCCCTTTTTGTTGGTTAACAGGTAGTGTTGTAAGGCAAGATCATATGATACATCTATTAAATTCTCATTCATTTTATTCATACACATGTTTATTTAAAGATGTAGGAAAGCAGTTCTGGCTCAATAACTATTGGACCATTTTAATTTAGTATACAGGTCAAAAGCAATATTCATTTATTTGGTAGATAACATATCAACTGGAAGTACAAAGAAGAAAGGATGTTACAGACACCATCTTTATCCGACTCTTCAACCCCGCAAGCTAAGACAAAATAGAATTCATGTTGGTAGGGAGGGAGAGGCATTTTAAAGGAGTTCCCTTTGTTCATCATTCTCCTTTCTGTTTGAGCTTGAACAAAATGGTTTCATGTTCTTCTTTCTGGATTAGCCAGCCAATGGAGAAAGTGATTTAGAAATAAGTCTGATAACTTCTTCAAGCTGAGTTTATGTAAAAAGTTTGATCTAATTTACGAATAACCACATACCATGTTTCTTATTGCACTTGGAAAACAGTAAGAAATTAAAGGCAGTTAAAACCTAAGTGGCAAAACAGTAGGCCGGAATATAAATTTGAGTAGTCTGTGCTAATCTGTGTGTATTTTCAAACATTTGGGTGACAGAAGTAACTTTAACACCAGAAGATTTTGCACTTACAGTTGATAATATTCTCATTCTAGTAACACATTTTTCATTGAATCCTAATAATAAAACTATGAAATAAATTTAAAAACAAAACACCCATGACTCTAGAGAGAAAATTATGAGAATTAACCCTTCTTTCAAATGGTTATATTTTGAATCAGTTCAAATAATGTCTAAGGACTATACATTGGCAACAAGTCAGGAACTTTTACTTTTAATCAAAATATCCAAATTATTAACTGCCCAATTGTTTATTTATATTGTTTTGTGATAAGAGCCCGTGGCATTATGAAATAAAAAAGAAATAAATACTACACCTTAATTTGTGTTGCTGAAAACTTAAAAAATCTTACTTCCAAAATGCCAGCTAGTTTTCTAGAATGTGGTTTTGATAGAATGCAAAGAAAACATGATCTGGTACATTTAATGTAGTGAGGTTGCCTGATATAAAATTGTTAATATCCATGGGTATATGGGGGAGGGGCCACGCAAATGAGATTCTCATTGTCCTTTGGTTCTTCATTTCCTTTTAATTGTTAAATAATCTTGACCATAAGCTGCACATGGACTGGCATTTTCAATTCTTTTCACCAGATTGATGCCTTCTTTTAAAAATAAGTTTATTTATATATTTTTTTCTTGAAAAATGCAGAACTTCGAGATCAGATTGTGTCTGTTCAGGAGGAAAAGAAGATATTAGCCATTGAGCTGGAAAATCTCAAGAGCAAACTCGTAGAAGTAATTGAAGAAGTATGTATCTCAGGCCTGAAAGGCAAGGGCTTTAGCATTTTCAAGGTGTTTGGGGATTTGCTAAGTTAAGAACTTAATAATATAAGCCAATTTCTAACATGAGAACCATGTACCAATTTTAATTCTCTCCTCAATTTCAGACATAGAAAAAGGTAGAGGAAATAAGATCATGAAGATTCATGTACCCACTACCTGGTTTAATAAATAAAACTCTGAAATAGTATGGACATGTTTCCTGTTGTTCCCCCAGTTTTTGTTATGTAAGGCAAATAGTAGCTACTATTTCAAGTCATATATTTTAGTGCCGCTGGTAGAGAAAGAAGAGCATGTTTTGCTTTTCCAGTGAATGACTGGTTCAGTTGGGAAGGACTGTCCCTCGTGCTTCTCCAACACAGGCATTTATGATAGGTGGTAGGATGCGTTCAAGTGGTTGCTTCCAGAGTCTTTCTTTTCTGGTGTTTTGTTTTGTTTGAGACAAGACCTAACTCTATCACACTCAGGCTGGAGTGCAGTGGTACGCTCACAGCTCACTGCAGCCTCAACCTCCCAGGCTCAAATGATCCTCCTGCCTCAGCCTCTCAAATAGCTGAGACTACAGGCATGTGTCACCACGCCTGCCTAATATTTAAAATTTTTTTATAGAGATGTGGGTTCCTGTATTTCCCAGGCTTACCTTGAACTGCTGGACTTGAATATCTTCCCATCTTGGCCTCCTAAAGTGCTGGGAACACAAATGCAAGCTGCTGCACCTGGCCTCTTTTTCCTTTTGAACTGTCTAAGAACAAGACCCCCACAATTGCCTTTTATTTGCACGAGGCTTCAAAGATTTGCCTTCACAGTCTTGATTCTTGATTTAATTTGTATCAGTGGTTCTTAGATTCTGTAGCCCACCGCTTCCCAACTGATGTGCTACTGCGCCTTGATAAAGTGGCTTATGAACATGCCAATGTATTGATCCTGTCAGTGAGCAGCCTCATCCAGTTACCTCAGTTCGCATACACATATGGTCGTTTTCTTGGAAGCCATGATGTAAAAAAGGTTGGGAAGCAGTGTCCGCCAACTTCCCAGTCTGAGCTCCTTTTATTATTGTGGCAAAACAGTATAATGAATGGGAAGAAGGATGATGATATTTTGGAAAGGGCCTTACTGTTAGACAGTGTGTACCAGTTACTAATTTAAACCAAAACCAAAAATAAAGCCTACACTAAAAGAACCAGTTCATAGATTATCTGGAGGTGCTGATGGATTCAGAACCACTTTCAGGACCATTATCTTTGTTTCTCGGTGTGCTCTGTTCCTCAGTTGTGATTATTTACTGATGATTCTCTCCCTTCCCACTTAGAGGTGTTATTGGAAGACAGTTCAACAATTATTTTTATTATGACTGTTTCAGACATCTGAAAAGGCATAATGAACAAAATAATGGGGCTGAGTTCAGTGGCTCACGCCTGTAATCCCACACTTTGGGAGGCCGAGGCAGGAGGATCACTTTGAGCCCGGGAGTTGGAGACCAGCAAGACCTCGTCTCTCAAAAATATTTTTAAAAATATTAGCCAGGCGTGGTGGCATGTGCCTGTAGTCCCAGCTGCTCAGAGGGCTGAGGTGGGAGGATTGCCTGAGCCCAGGAGTTCGAGGCTGCAATAATTGTATTACCACCCTCCAGCCTGAGTGACAGAGACCCTGTGTCTAAAAAAAATTATTTTTAATGAACATCCATATACCTGCTACCTAACTTAATTCACAGAATATTAGCACAGTGATGAAAGCCCTGGTATAACTCTTTCTAGTTGCATAATCCTTGCTTCCTGCCCAGTTTCCCTAAATAACCATTATTCTGAACTTGGTGTTTATCATGTCAGTGGATATGTTTACATGTTCACTACAATACATAGTATTTTGAGTGTTTTTAAATATTATGAACATGCCTGCTTTCTAAATTCAATATAATGTATTTGAGATTTATCTTCTACCTTGCTATATGTAGCTTTTCTTTATGTTCTTTAAAAAAAAAAAAAAACTTTTCTATAGTATTCTCTTTTCATTTATAGACATCAACAGTTATTTCAGAAATTTAAATTTTTGTGGGAGTATTTATATGTATTTTATTTAAGCCAAGAGTCATCAAAGTTCAAAGTCTTCCTTTATTTTAAAAGTTCATGTTTGTCTTAAGTCAAAAGTAATCAACATTAAAAATGAATACCAAAATTGAGTATCAGATCTTGACTAAATGATTCTTGTATTTTCTGGGTGATCTTTAGTTGGATTTTTGCATTAAAAATATGAATCATGGCTGGGTATGGTGGCTCAAGTCTGTAATCCCAGCACTTCAGGAGGCTGAAGCAAGAGGATTGCTTGAGCCCAGGAGTTCGAGACCAGCCTAGGCACCATATGAGACCCCATCTCTATATTCTTTTTTTTTTTTTACTTTTAAAAAAATATGTATCATTTACATTGGATGGCTAGCATACTGTCATGTTTAGGGGCCAATGCCAACTGGAATATATCAATAAGTTCTGTACCAGGTACACATCCTAACTTAAATAGCTATCCTTGAAGCTTTAAAGAAGAGCTTTAATAAAAAGTCTTAACACATTGAAACCAATTGCTGCTTTAAATTGTAACTTCATGTTGAAAGTTGAACAGCAATTGAGTATCACACATTGCCATATGTCCTGTTTTACAATTTTTGGTGTTTTCTCCCCTGAAAAATCTCACATTTTTAGGTAAATAAAGTTAAACAAGAAAAGGCTGTTTTAAATTCAGAAGTTCTTGAACAGAGAAAAGTCTTAGAAAAATGCAATAGAGGTAAGTCTGTCCAATCTTTTTTTCTGAAATACATATGCAGTTTGTTCTGTTTGCATATATTGTGTGTCATTTTACTCCTATGCCTAAGTATGATTGTAAATAAAATCTCCTATATTGTGTTTTTCTAGCAGTGTGTCTCTCCCATTCCTATTATTTTATTACCCAACTTAGAGTCTGGGAACATCTAAAAGTGATTTCACTTGAGGAACAAGGAACCCACTCATTTTGAAACCTCTTAACAGAAATACTACTTCTGTCTTACATATATCCAGGGATCATGGCCTTTTTAGCTATCCCCTCAGCATTTATATATTTGGTAGGTTATTTAGTAACTCTCAATCCAGAAGAGGTTAGGCTGTCTACATAAAACACGTAACATTATGTGATGAAATTGTAAATTAAGAGGATGTGGGAAATGGGACAAAGGAAAGTGAGAGTTAGATTGAGATACAAAGTGCATTCTTGTTCTGAGGTCTTGCACATTTCCTGCCTGTCTGTCTGAAATCTGGCTCTGAGCTGTCTGGCAGTCAGTGCAATAAGAGATTGATTATCATTTAAATGAATCACATGAAAATGAACCTAATGATCAGGAAAAGCAGAGCTGGTCTCCTGGTGAGAGGGAAATGTCTCCAGTGGTTATCTCCAGAGAAAATTTCGTGTACTTTGGTCAACAGTGACTTTATCCACCTAGTTATAAAATGCGGCGTCAACTCTCATGAGGGCTGTTTCATGTGTCTCCCAGTTTAAGACAAGGAAATGATGCCAAAGTGTGGTTCTGCAAAAGTAATTCTGGGAAGTAGTAGGAAGAACTTAATATACTTTCTGTTCTCTCTTTTTCCCTCAGCCACTCTCTTTCCTTGTTTAGAAGCTGCAACACTAACAGGAAGCCTTTGCGACCCAGGGCCTTCCCTATTGGTGGTGGTGGTAGCGGTTAATCTTTTTATCATTAATCAACTGGGATTTTTTTCATAAATAAAAGACCTTGTAGTTAAATGTGGGCAATATGCTGGATTGTAACATTTCTTCAAGTCTTTCTGTATTTAAAGATATAAATGGTGTAGAATTTTCAGTCTTGATTCACTGTGTTAGGAAAAGGGTTCTGCAAGGGTTAATCATGTAGCTCTTGCCTTCAGAGAGCCCTCTGTCTAGAAAGAGAGAGAAATTATGTAAATACGTACCTGACTAGGACCAATCTGATTTTTTTCAGATTCCAAGTCAGAAGGGCCAGGACATGTGAAAATTCCCTTTTTATTATAGTGTTCTAGACATAGAAAAGAGAGTCAATTATCTTGCCAGGGCTTCAGATAGTCACAGTGTTCTTTGTTTTCTTCATGAAATTTCTTTTTTAAATAGGCTTGAAAATCATTTAGCTCTCAGGGACCTATAATTCACGCCAAAAATCACCACTCATATTGCTCTACTTACTAGTCTTTCATCTGAGGAGGCTGTAGATTTACAGAGTACAGAGTTTGAAATTCTATGTCATTACACAGCAAACCAGTCCTTAGTCAGTTAGGATTGAAGTGCCCTGGCGGAACAGTGTGTGAAGGCAGCTGTTAAGAGAGCCTTTTGAAAGATTGTGTTGGTATGACTCAGCTCAGGGTGGAGGTGCCTCACCAGAAGTGGATGGACAGTGTGCTGTCTGCCTAGCTTGTGCCTAATATCTAATGGCGTCATCACTCCCTCTGTCCTGTCATTATCACTATTTAACAAAATAGGCCACTGAATGTTGAAAATAGCAAAGAATTTATGTTACTTTTATTTGACAGGACCTTCTTTTTGAAGCTTTCTGTCTTGCAGTAACTCTTTGGTACAAAGCTCTGATTCTTTGGGTCTGAATGGATCTAAGGCTGTTTGTTTCTCTCCTTTGTAAATATGGAGAACACTTAAAAATAACTTAGATGTCCAGGCGCTGTGGCTCACACCACTAATCCCAGCAGTTTGGGAGGCTGAGGCGAGTGGATTACTTGAGATCACGAGTTTGAGACCAGCCTGACCAACATGGTAAAACCTCGTCTCTGCTAAAATACAAAAATTAGCTGGATGTGGTGGCAGGCATCTGTCTGTAACCCCAGCTACTCAGGAGGCTGAGGCAGGAGAATCGCTTGAACCTAGGAGGCGGAGGTTGCAGTGAACCGAGATTGCACCACTGCACTCCAGCCTGGGCGACAGACGTAGCGAGACTTCGTCTCTCAAAAATAAATAAATAAATAAATAATACATATTATATATATAAATCATTATATATATAAATATATATTATATAAAAATATTTACATTTTTATACATTTATATTTATACATTTATTTACATTTAATATATATTATATATTTAAAAATATATATATTCAGGTAATATACTTTCTTTGGTGGAAAATTTAGATTCATGTAAGAAAAGAAAAAAATCTCAACTTTTGCAATTCAAAGATAAGCACTAGTAACATTTTAGTGTATATTCTTCCAATCTTAAACAAATCTATATATATACACATGGAATTTTGTGTTAAATATGTTTATTATATATATATAAGACAGAGGAAATACCAGTAAAAGAATTCTCTTTATACTTGCTGGTACTTTGTAAACCCATGAACATCCCTCTCTGCTCATACCTCTCCCTTGAATTTTTATTATTTCCTTTCTTTTATTTGTAGTTTTGCCAAATATGTATGTATCCCTAAACAGCATTGTTTAATTTTGCATATTTTTGAACTCTGTATAAATGGAATCATTTTTCCTATAACCTTCTGCAACTTTTTGTGTTTGTGAGATTCATGCATGTGGACAGGCATAGCTGTGGTATGTTTGTTTTCGCTGCTGTATGCTATTCCGTTAGGTGACTACACTAAAATTATTTTAAGTAGTATCCTGTTGGTAGACTTTGGGCTGTTTCCAGATTTCTGCTATTCTGAGTCATGTTATTATAAAAATTGTTAGACATGTCATCTGGTGCACATGTCCAAGAGTTTCTCTAAGACATATGCCAAATGTAAAATTTTACCTTCAATTTTTTTTTCACTGCATACCAAATTGTATAAGATCTATCAGTTTACAGTCCTATTAACAATATATGTGTTCCCATGGTTTTCTGTCCTCTCCAAATTTAATAAAACCATGCTTTAAAATTTTTACCAGTAGCCTCTTGGACGGGTGTAAGAAGTGTTTTTACTCTGCATTTCCCTGATTCCTAATGAAGATGAGCATCTTTCCACATGTTTATTGGCCTTTTGTATATTTTCTATTCTGTGAAATGGCTGTTGATGTGCTTTATCTGTGGCTTTTAAAGAACAAAAATGAATTCATTTTGCACTAATTTTTGCGATCTGTTTTTAAAAATACATCACAGATGTCTTTCCATTTACTAAGTATGCTTCTACAATATAATTTTGATGGCAGAATAATATTTCTTGTAACACAATTTACTGCTCCTTCAGTGTTAGAGCATTATGTCCTTTCACTTTTATCAGCAGTGAGGTGGAGAGCATCCTTGCAACCAAATGTCTGTATATGCACAATCTTAGCATATGCATTCCTAGAAGTGGGATTATTCAAAGTGTATGAATAGTTTTAGATTTTTGATTCACATTGCCAAGTTGCTCTCCAAAAAGGTTTTATCAATTTATATGCCAACCAGGAATGCATGAGGGTACCTGGATGCTGGTATGAAGAATCTTTTCAACACTGTTTTTCATCCATATTCCTGATTATTTGTGTGACTTATTGTCTGGGTTTTTTTCCCTTTATCTTCTTAAGTGTCCATGTTAGCTGTAGAAGAGTATGAGGAGATGCAAGTAAACCTGGAGCTGGAGAAGGACCTTCGAAAGAAAGCGGAGTCATTTGCACAAGAGGTGGGTATCTTGTAAAAACCCTTTTTTTTTTTCCTTGAGACAGAGTCTCGCTCTGTTGCCAGGCTGGAGTGCAGTGGCACAATCTCAGTTCACTGCAACCTCCAGCTCCCTGATTCAAGTGATTCTCCTGCCTCAGCCTCTCGAGTAGCTGGGATTACAGGCACTCACCACCATGCCCAGCTAATTTTTGCACTTTTAGTAGAGATGGGGTTTCACCATGTTGGCCAGGATGGTCTTGATCTCCTGACCTCGTGATCCGCTCGCCTCGGCCTCCCAAAGTACTGGGAGATTACAGGTATGAGCCACTGTGCCCAGCAGTAAAAACCTTTTTAATTTTGTTTTGTAAGGGACCTTATCATACTCTGATATGCACATGACATGTCAGACAAATTCTTGAGGTTGAATAAGAACTCACCAGTTTCAATTAAGGATTTGCTGGTTTAGGGAGGCAGATAACAGAATAGTATCAAGTTCATTGTCAGAAGATCTGGGCTCAAATTTTGGCATGTCAGTTACTAGTTGTATGACCTCTGAGCAATTCTTTAGCCTCTCAGGGCTTCACTTTTACCATCTGTAAAATGGACAGTAATACAGACCTGACCAAGTGGATTTTAATGGCAAAATTTTTCAAAAGTGTTGTGTTAACTATAAAATGCTGTGTAAGGGAAAGGAATTGCATTTGGTGATACCCATGGCTTGTGATGGAAAGTCCAGCTTGGGTACAGGATGCCTGTACGTTTCAAATAGGCTTAAATTCTTGGATGTATCTCCATATACCATCTCAGATAACAGTATTATGGTATCAGTATTTCTCTTCAGCCATTGTGCAGTGCTGTCATTATGCCAGGCGATTCTTCCACTGGCTGTGGAACACTGCCATGTAGTATATTCATTTTCATTATCTCAGCCTTTCGCCAGCCTACTGATCTTCCTCTCATGTTAGAGATCAGCTTTGAGCATCTTTTGTTCCGGCTTACCTGTTGACATGCAGTCATTGCGTCTTCCATGGTCCTGGGGCTAGAGTCCAGGGGCATGAGGAGTTCACCAGTCGGCTAAACTAAAAAACTGTTCTGAAATGAGATCTCCATCCTGTAGGTGTAATTTGAATTTATGTGCATACTGTGGGTTGAAAGGAAATAGCTCAGGAAATGTAAAACAGTCCTAGGTAAAGGTATCCAAGGCATAGAAGGAAGACAAAGCGTGGCATTATGGGAATGACATTTGAAAATCTGCTTATGGTTTTGTGGGGCTCTTTCTGTGCTTGAGTGTAGCTGTGCTAGCAATGAACTCTACCAAAGGTTTGGGCCAAGTAGATCTGACTTGAAATATTATGATTCATTTTATTCAGAGAATTTAATGAAAGGTGAGTAAATATTTTTGTCTTATTACTTGGAAGAAAGGAAAAAGAATTGAAGTGTGTCAGAGCCCTCTGGAAAACGTTGCAGCAATATAAATAATGCAATGAAATAAACAGTGGAGGGGGTGGGGAAGCAGGGATAATGTGAAGATCCCTTTATTGCAAAACTGGAAAGGTTGGCTGATTTTGACCTGAATAGCAGGGTCTCATTTCAAGACATTTTCAGTTTTCCATCTGTTGTTTGCACAATGATGTTAGAATACAAAGCAGCTCAAAGAAAAACTTGAAGGCCATGTAGTAGCAGAGAAGACAGATGGAAGAAGCAAGGTTGCAGTAAGAGGACAAAAATGAATGACTGACTCTGCCGTTCACCTGGTCTTCAGTCTTAGCGGTTGGTGGAAACAATGATGCTGACATGTTAACCCAGAATGAGGAGGTAGAAGTTTGAGGAGAGAAAGGAAGCAAGAGCAATGGTACTTATGTTATTGGCAGCATAAATATTTGCAGTGGTACTCAACAATTTTATAATATCTAGTTTCAATCTATGCAATAGTGAGAAGAAAACTTTAAAAAAAAAAAGCACTAGATTGGAACTAGTATATTTTCCTTTTTACATAGTTTATGCATTCTCAGGTTTTCAACAGATAAGTACAAAGACACAAAATTTAGTTTAACAACAGAGTCCCATTCTTTTGCCTTTTACTTACCACTTAGGGCATGCAGCAAACATCTTACTCTGCCAGACACTATGCTGACATTGGGAATCCAATGGTGAAGAAAGCAAATATGAGCCCTGCCCTCTTGGAGCTTATAGTCTAGAGCCTTAGAAATCAATTTTTAAGGTTAATTTAGTTTGTATTTTTAATTGAAAAGGAATATGTGTGCCTTGCACAAAGATACAAATATTTTCTAAATGTATAAAATAAAAATTGAAAGTTACCCCCCACTCTTAATTCCCACTAGTTTATTTAGAAAACAAAACCAAAAACATAATCCCCCTCAACAAGAAAACTATCAATTGTCTTCATAACTATATTAAATTTTTAAATTTATTCAGCATAATTAAATTTTTTGGCCAGGCATGGTGGCTCACATCTGTAATCCCAGCACTTTGGGAGACCGAGGTGGGGGCATCATTTGAGGCCAGGAGTTCGAGACCAACCTGGCCTACATAGTGAAACCCCATCTCTACTAAAAATACAAAAATTCGCCAGGCGTGGTGGCAGGCACCTGTAGTCCCAGCTACTCGGGAGGCTGAGGCACGAGAATCACTTGAACCTGGGAGGTGGAGGCTGTAGTGAGCTGAGATTGTGCCACTGTACTCCAGCCTGGGCAACAGAGTGAGACTCCATCTCAAAAAGAAAAAGAAAAAAAAATACTGTAATCATAATGATCACCCAAAACAATTCATTTTAATTAAATCACTGGTCTGAAGTTTAAGATACTGTAATGAAATATTGATTACTCTTTCTTAGAATGCTGAAGCTGTGTCTCACCCTTCTCTAGCCAAGCATACATGCACATACTCTCCCTCACTGCAGTCTCTATACCTCTCACTCTCACACAAATGGAAGAAGAATGTGGGTTTCATGTATATACAATTGTTTATTTACCTGTTTGACTTTGTAATGTGTTTTAATTCTGCAGAAGAACCCTGTTGTAGTTTCATGGGCTTTTCATAAATCCCTGCACAGGCAAAGAAGGAAAGCTTCTGACCTTTTTTTCCTCTCTCATAGGAAGACATACTGGGAAGAAAATGTTAGTGTTTTAGTATAGTATATTCATGACTTGACTTCGATTTGGAAATCGTTACTGATCAAGAGCTTAAGGATTGTATAAATCATTAAAGCTGTGGTCTTGCCACATGGAGGTTGATGGAAAATGTTTTTGTCCTGAGCTTTATTTGCTGACTTTTTCTGTTACATGGTGGGTGAAGTTGTTGAACAAACTAACATGAGGGCTGTAGCAAATCATTTTACAGTTCAGAGCTTTCAGTTAAGTTCCAGTGTAAATTTCGTAATGCTGTTAAAAATCTGAAAAGGTGAAGCTCTACTATAAAATTGGTAGGCCAGATTTCAAAGTTTAACAGAAACGTTTCATACTTGGAATCACTCACTGGCCAAATTGGGTAGTGTGTTAAGGAAAAGAAATAACAGGTGAATAGAAATTAATGTTATTTTCAATCATGTAAAGTTGTGAGGGTTTGATAAATAACATATATAAATTGCTTAATAAAGTGCTCAATAAAAGTATACTGTCTCCCTTCTCCCCTTTACCCTTCTACTGTTAACTACTTTTATCACTGGGGAGAAACTAATTAGTTTAAAACAAAACATTAGATCTAGTAAATAGTAGAGGAACTTAGCCAGATGGTTAAGAGCTTGGGCATGTAAATCAGATATGGGTTTAAATCCTGGTCTTGTCACTTATGTGTGTTCTTGGGAAAGTCGCCTAACTTCTTTGAGCCTCAGTTACCTTATCAGTAAAATTAGATGATAGTAGTGTCTACTTGATAGTGTTGTTTTAAGGATTATAACACATAATGAATGTAAAATGATTCCCACCATGTCTGTCACATAGTGTTTAGTAAATGTTACCTCTTCATAGTAGAAGCACTTTAATAGGATTGGTGTAAGGATTAAAATAATGCATATAAAATATTTAGTGGAGTACACAAGGTAAGTTCTTGAGAAATATGAGCTACTGCTATTAATATTAGTGTATTTTAAAGCAATAATAAAATATTAAAAACTGAAGAGTAAGACCAGCTTATTGTATAAATATCTTGTTGGGGCAGGAGTAAAGATATTAAAGATTATATAAAAGGAGTGAAACCATAGCAATCACTGCTTCTAAAACTTGTACAAGTCAGAATTTGCCTTTAATGTCTTAATAAAAATTCCATGTACTTTTCTTTTGCTGAAGTTACAGTTGAGGAGATATGTGAGATTGAATGCTATATACATTCTTGTAACAAACTTTTGCAGATGTTCATTGAGCAAAACAAGCTAAAGAGGCAAAGCCACCTTCTGCTGCAGAACTCCGTCCCTGATCAGCAGCTTTTGAAAGCTTTAGATGAAAATGCAAAACTCACCCAGCTCCTTGAAGAAGAGAGAATTCAGCATCAACAAAAGGTAACCCCTTTTCTTCTGGAGTTTTAGGTGCACACACGCGTACATGCATACACATATATATTTAAGATGAAGGGTGCCTGTGGAGTCAGTCCAGTCATTTACTGTTTCATATTTTGTCTTAGTTACTAAGTCCTTCCAACCACCTTTTAGAAAAAAATAACTAAATGAATTTAATGTTGTGAAACTGAAATTTGTAACACACTGTTGTACACTTTATAATACTCTTTAAACTGTCCAAAGGATCGGAAGAAGCAAGGGAAAGAAATATAACTCAAGAAGAGCTTGGATAACGCAAAGTCTGGAAATTTGATTTTTGGAAACGTATTTTTTGGAGACTGCACACACTAAGAGGCTCTATTCATCTCAGAGCACTTGTTGGAGGGCATAGGTTTTATTCAGAGAAAATGAAAGTCCATATTAGTAGTAATTGTTTGCTTAGAGAAAATTTCTGATTTTGTAAACTTGCACAAATGTGTATGTTTAAAGACTTCCTAAGTGGTTATTTCAATTTGATGAGTGGAGCTATTCCAACTAACACAGTGTACCTCTGTGTGCCAAGAAGAAAGAATAGTCATTGTGGTAGGTGAGAGGAGAATGTGGGAGAGGAGAAGCAAAGAAGTGGAACAAAGACTTTCAAATTAAAGAGACCACTTAAGAAAAATTACATCAATGTTTATACTACTTATAATGTACCTCATTTGGGAAGGAAAGGCTGTTAGCTGCTACTTGTTATCACCTGTCAAAGCCTCTGTGGCAACAGTATTGACATTTAATCCTTGGAAGTTCTAAAGTTTTTACAAAGTTGGTGGTGAGGTAGAGTTGATTTGTTTTGCCTCACTAAGAAATGTTCATATTTGGTGGCTGGGAAGATGGCCGAATAGGAACAGCTCCGGTCTGCAGCTCCCAGTGAGATCAACACAGAAGGGAGGTGATTTCTGCATTGGGTACCTGGCTCATCTCACTGGGACTGGTTAGACAGTGGGTGCATCTCATGGAGGGCGAGCCGAAGCAGGGTGGGGTGTCACCTCACCCGGGAAGTGCAGGGAATTGGGGAACTCCCTCCCCTAGCCAAGAGAAGCCATGAGGGACTGTGCTGTGAGGAATGGTGCACTCCAGCCCAGATACTACGCTTTTCCCATGGCCTTTGCAACCCATAGACCAGGAGATTCTCTTGGGTGTCTATGCCACCAGGGCCCTGGAATTCAAACACAAAACTGGGTGGCCATTTGGGCAGACACTGAGCTAGGTGCAGGAGTGTTTTTCATACCCCAGTGGCACCTGGAACGCCAGTAACACAGAACTGTTCACTCCCCTGGAAAGGGGCAGAAGCCAGGGAGCTAAGTGGTCTAGCTCAGCAGATCCCACCCCCACAGAGCCCAGCAAACCAAGATCCAACTGGCTTGAAACTCTCACTGCCAGCACAGCAGTCTGACGTCAACCTGGTACACTCGAGCTTGGTAGGAGGTGGGGTGTCTGCCATTACTGAGGCTTGAGTAGGCTGTTTTCCCCTCACAGGGTAAACAAAGCCACCAGGAAGTTAGGACTGGGCGGAGCCCACTGCAGCTCCGCCAAGCTGCTGTAGCTAGATTGCCTCTTTAGATCCTTCCTCTCTGGGCAGGGCATCTCTGAAAGAGAGGCAGCAGCCCCAGTCAGGGGCTTATAGATAAAACTCCCATCTCCCTGGGACAGAGCACCTGGGGGAAGAGGCAGCTGTGGGCGCACCTGTAGCAGACTTAAACGTTCCTGCCTGCCGGCTCTGAATAGAGCAGCAGATTTCCCAGCACAGTGCTTGAGCTCTGCTAAGAGATAGACTACCTCCTCAAGTGGACCCTTACCCCAGTGCCTCCTGACTGGGAGACACCTCCCAGCAGGGGTCTACAGTCACCTCATACAGGAGAACTCCAGATGGCATCTGGCGGGTGCCCCTCTGGGATGAAGCTTCCAGAGGAAGGAACAGGCAGAAATCTTTGCTGTTTTGCAGCTTCCACTGATGATACCCAGGCAAACAGGGTTGGGAGTGGACCTCCAGCAAACTCCAGCAGACCTGTAGCAGAGGGGCCTGACTGCTAGAAGGAAAACTAACAAAAGAAAGGAATACATCAACATCAACAAAAGGGCATCCACGCAAAAACCCCATCCAGAGGTTACCAACATCAAAGACCAAAGGTAGATAAATCTAGAAAGATGAGGAAAAACTAGTGCAAAAAGGCTGAAAATTCCAAAAACCAGAATGCCTCTTGTCCTCCAAAAAATCACAACTCCTAGCCAGCAAGGGAATAAAAGTGGATGGAGAATGAGTTTGACAAATTGACAGAAGTAGGCTTCAGAAAGTGGGTGATAACAAACTCCTCCAAGTTAAAGGAGCATGTTCTAATCCAATGCAAGGAAGCCAAGAACCTTGATAAAAAGTTGGAGGAATTGCTAACTAGAATAACCAGTTTAGAGAAGAACAGAAATGACCTGATGGAGCTGAAAAATACAGCAGGAGAACTTGGTGAAGCATATGCAAGTATCAATAGCCAAATCGATCAAGTGGAAGACAGGATATCAGAGATTGAAGATCAACTTAATGAAATGAAGCATGAAGACAAGATTATTGAAAAAAAGACTGAAAAGGAATGAACAAAGCCTCCAAGAAAGATGGGACTATGTGAAAAGACCAAACCTATGTTTGATTGGTGTACCGGAGAGTGATGGGGAGAATGGAACCAAGTTGGAAAACACTCTTCAGGATATTATCCAGGAGAACTTCCCCACCCAGCAAGACAGGCCAATATTCAAATTCAGGAAACACAGAGAACACCACAAAGATACTCCTCGAGAAGAGCAGCCCCAAGACACATAATCGTCAGATTCATCAAGGTTGAAATGAAGGAAAAAATGTTAAGGGCAGCTAGAAAGAAAGGTTGGGTTACTCACAAGGGGAAGCCCATCAGAGTAACAATGGATCTCTCTGCAGAAACCCTACAAGCCAGAAAAGAGTGGGGGCCAATATTCAACATTCTTAAAGACAAGAATTTTCAACCCAGAATTTCATATCTGGCCAAATTAAGCTTCATAAGCAAATGAGAAATCCTTTACAGACAAACAAATGCTGAGAGATTTTGTCACCACCAGGCCTGCCTTACAAGAGTTCCTGAAGGAAGCACTAAACATGGAAAGGAAAAACTGGTACCAGCTACTGCAAAAACATACCAAATTGTAAAGATCAACCACACTGAAGAAACTGCATAAACTAATGGCAAAATAACCAGCTAGCATAATAATGACAGGATCAAATTCACACATAACAATATTAACCTTAAATGTAAATGGGATAAATGCCCCCAATTAAAAGACACAGACTGACAAATTGGATAAAGAATCAAGACCCATTGGTGTGCTGTATTCAGGAGACCCATCTCACGTGTAAAGACACATAGGCTTAAAATAAAGGGATGGAGGAATATTTACCAAGCAACTGAAAAGCAAAAAAAGCAGGGGTTGCAATCCTAGTCTCTGATAAAACAGACTTTAAACCAATGAAGAGCAAAAGAGACAAGGGTATTACATAATGGTAAAGGGATTAATACAACAAGAAGAGCTAATGATCCTAAATATATATGCACCCAATACAGGAGCACCCAGATTCATAAAGCAAATTCTTAGAGACCTACAAAGAGATATAGACTCCAACACAATAATAGTGGGAGACTTCAACACCCCACTGTCGATATTAGACACATCAACGAGATAGAAAATTAACAAAGATATTCAGGACTTAAATTCAGCTCTGGACCAAGCAGACCTAATAGACATCTACAGAACTCTCCATCCCAAATCAACAGAATATATATTCTTCTCAGGACCACATCATACTTATTCTAAAATTGACCACATATTTGGAAGTAAAACACTTCTCGGCAAATGCAAAAGAATGGAAATCATAAACAGTCTCTCAGACCACAGTACAATCAAATTAGAATTCAGGATTGAGAAACTCACTCAAAACCACACAACTACCTGGAAACCGAACAACCTGCTTCCGAATGACTACTGAGTAAATAACAAAATGAAGTCAGAAATAAATAAGTTCTTTGAAACCAATGAGAACAAAGATACAACATACCAGAATCTCTGGGACATAGCTAAAGCAGTGTTTAGAGGGAAATTTATAGCACTAAATGCCCACAGGAGAAAGCAGGAAAGATCTAACATTGACACCCTATCATCACAATTAAAAGAATTAGAGAAGCAAGAGCAAACACATTCAAAAGCTAGTAGAAGTCAAGAAATAACTAAGATCAGAGCAGAACTGAAGGAGACAGAGACACGAAAAACCCTTCAAAAAACATCAATGAATCCAGGAGCTGTTTTTTTGAAAAGATTAACAAAATAGGTAGACTGGTAGCCCAACTAATAAAGAAGAAAAGAGAGAAGAATCAAATAGACACAATAAAAAATGTAGAGGGGGGATCACCACCAATCCCACAGAAATACAAACTACCATCAGAGAATACTATAAACACCTGTATGCAAATAAGCTAGAAAATCTAGAAGAAATGCATAAATTCCTGGACACATACACCCTCCTAAGACTAAACCAGGAAGAAGTTGAATCCCTGAATAGACCAATAACAAGTTCTGAAATTGAGGCAGTAATTAATAGCCTGCTAACCAAAAAAAGCCCAGGATCAGACGGATTCACAGCCGAATTCTACCAGAGGTACAAAGAGGAGCTGGTATCATTCCTTCTGAAACTATTCCAAGCAATAGAAAAAGAGGGACTCCTCCCTAAATCATTTTATGAGGCCAGCATCATCCTGATACCAAAACCTGGCAGAAACACAACAAAAAAAGAAAATTTCAGGCTAATATCCTGATGAACATCGATGTGAATCCCCAATAAAATACTGGCAAACCAAATCCAGCAGCACATACAAAGGCTTATCTACCACAATCAGGTCGGCTTCATCCCTGGGATGCAAGGCTGTTTCAACATACTCAAATCAATAAACGTAATCCATCACATAAACAGAACCAATGAGAAAAACCACATGATTATCTCAATAGATGCAGAAAAGGCCTTCAATAAAATTCAACACCCCTTCATGCTAAAAAGTCTTAGTAAACTAGGTATTGATGGAACATATCTCAAAATAATAAGAGCTATTTATGACAAACTCACAGCCAATATCATACTGAATGAGCAAAAGCTGGAAGCATTCCCTTTGAAAACTGGCACATGACAAGGATGCCCTCTCTCACCACTCCTATTCAACATGGTATTGAAAGTTCTGGCCAGGACAATCAGGCAAGGGAAAGAAATAAAGGGTATTCACATAGGAAGAGAGGAAGTCAAATTGTCTCTTGTTTGCAGATGACATGATTGAATACTTAGAAAACCCAAAATCTCAGCCCAAAATCTCCTTAAGCTGATAAGCAACTTCAGCAAAGTCTCAGGATACAAAATCAGTGTGCAAAAATCACAAGCTTCCTATACACCCATAATAGACAGACAGAGAGCCAAATCTTGAGTGAACTCCCATTCACAATTGCTACAAAGAGAATAAAATACCTAGGAATACAACTTATAAGGGATGTGAAGGACCTCTTCAAGGAGAATGACAAACCACTGCTCAAGGAAATAAGAGAGGACACAAACAAATGGAAAAACATTCCATACTCTTGGATAGGAAGAATCAATATCGTGAAAACGGCCGTACTACCCAAAGTAATTTATAGATTCAATGCTATCCCTATTAAGCTACCATTGACTTTCTTCACAGAATTAGAAAGACCTGCTTTAAATTTCATGTGAAACCAGAAGAAAAGCCCATATTGCCAAGACAATCCTAAGCAAAAAGAACAAAGCTGGAGTCATCACCCTGCCTGGCTTCAGACTATACTACAAGGCTGCAGTAACCAAAACAGCATGGTACTGGTACCAAAATAGAGATATAGACCAATGGAACATAGCAGAGACCCCAGAAATAACACCGCACATCTACAACCATCTAATCTTTTACAAACCTGACAAAAACAAGCAATGGGGAAAGAATTCCCTATTTAATAAATGGTATTGGGAAAATAGGCTAGCCATATGCAAAAAACTGAAACTGGACCTCTTCCTTACACCTTATACAAAAATTAACTCAAGGTGGATTAAAGACTTAAATGTAAGACCTAAAACCATAAAAACCCTAGAAGAAAATCTAGGCAATACCATTCAGGACATAGGCGTGGGCAAAGGCTTCATGACTAAAACACCAAAAGCAATAGCAACAAAAGCCAGAATTGACAAATGGGATCTAATTAAACTAAAGAACTTATGCACAGCAAAAGAAACTATCATCAGAGTGAACAGGCAATCTACAGAATGGGAGAAACTTTTTGCCATCTATCCTTCCGACAAAGGGCTAATATCCAGAATTTACAAGGAACTTAAATTCACACACACAAAAAACAAACAATTTCATCAAAAAGTGGGCAAAGTATATGACCAGACACTTCTCAAAAGAAGACATTTATGTGGCCAAAAAACATATGAAAAAAAGCTCATCATCACTGGTCATTAGAGAAATGCAAATCAAAATGGCAATGAGATACCATCTCACACCAGTTAGAATGGCGATTATTAAAAAGTCAGGGAACAACAGATGCTGGAGAGAATGTGGAGAAATAGGCATGCTTTTACACTGTTGGTGGGCGTATAAATTAGTTCAACCGTTGTGGAAGACAGTGTGGCGATTCCTCAAGGATCTAGAACCAGAAATACCATTTGACCTAGCAATCCCATTACTGGGTATATACTCAAAGAATTATAAATCATTCTACTATAAAGACACATACACACATGTTTATTGCAGCACTATTCATAATAGAAAAGACTTGGAACCAACCCAAATGCCCACCAACGATAGTCTGGACAAAGAAAATGTGGCACATAAACACCATGGAATACTATGCAGCCGTAAAAAAGGATATGTTTGTGTCCTTTGCAGAGACATGGATAAAGCTGGAAACCATCATTTTCAGCAAACTAATCCAGGAACAAAAAACCAAACACTGCATGTACTCACTCATAAGTGGGAGTTGAACAATGAGAACACATGGACACAGTGAGGGGAACATCGCACACCAGGGCCTGTTGGGAGGTGGGGGGCAAGGGGAGGGAGAGCATTAGGAGAAATACCTAGTGTAGATGACAGGTTGATGGGTACAGCAAACCACCATGGCATGTGTATACCTGTGTAACAAACCTGCGCATTCTGCACATGTACCCCAGACCTTAAAGTGTAATAAATAAATAATGAAAATAATTTTAAAAACAAATGTTGATATATATGTAGAGTAGCTCTGGATGGACAGGTGGTAACAGTCCCCTGGGAAAGAGAACTGGAGAACAGGGTGGGAGGGAAAGAATTTCGTTCTTTCTTTTGTCCCCATGTGTAGGAATTACTTTTCAAGAAAAGAGAAAAAAAAATGTGTTTTTGTTTCAGTTTATGCTAGAATTTAACTTTTGGTTCTGAAAAGTCCAGCTACTTACAGTTAAATCATTTAGCAAATAATACATGCCTAGAACCTACTGAATTGAACTTAGATTTAAGATTAAATTGTTGGCCGGGCGCGGTGGCTCAAGCCTGTAATCCCAGCACTTTGGGAGGCCGAGACGGGCGGATCACGAGGTCAGGAGACCGAGACCATCCTGGCTAACATGGTGAAACCCCGTCTCTACTAAAAAATACAAAAAACTAGCCGGGCGACGTGGCGGGCGCCTGTAGTCCCAGCTACTCGGGAGGCTGAGGCAGGAGAATGGTGTGAACCCGGGAGGCGGAGCTTGCAGTGAGCTGAGATCCGGCCACTGCACTCCAGCCTGGGCGGCAGAGCGAGACTCCATCTCAAAAAAATAAAAATAAAAATAAATAAATAAATAAATAAAGAAGATTAAATTGTTGTATGTATACCTTGGTGGATACTGAAGATTAAAGTTGTCAATGAAATTATAATAATCACTATTTCTAAAACTGTTATACTCTGTATATATACAGTTATTCTTACAGTCTTTTCATATACAGATGATCCTTGACTTACGATGGGGTTACATCCTGATAAACCCATGTTAGTTGAAAATATTGTAAATCAAAAATAATATACCTAACCTGCTGAATATCATAGTTTAGCCTAGCCTACCTTAAATGTGCTCAGAACGCTTACATTAGCCTACAATTGGGCAGAGTCAACTGGAAACACAGAGCATCAATCAAAACTGGAAAACTAGAGCATCAGTCCCCATTCTTTTTGGCACTAGGGACCAGTTTCGTGGAAGACACTTTTTCCATGGACTGGGGAGGGAAAAGGGTGGGGGATGGTTTTGTGATGAAACTGCAGCACCTAAGATCATCAGGCATTAGATTCTCATAAAGAGCGGCCAACCTAGGTCCCTTGCATGTGCAGTTCACAATAGGGTTTGCGGTTCTATAAGAGTCTCTTGCTGCTGCTGATCTGACAAGGTAGAGCTCAGGCGGTAATGCTTGCTCATGCCTGCTGCTAACCTTCTGTGCAGCCTGGTTCCTAACAGGCCATGGGCCAGTACCGGTCCAACACCCGGGGTTTGGGGACCCCGGCTCTAGAGTATCAGTTATTTACTTGCATGATCATGTGACTGACTGGGAGCTGTGGCTGGCTGCTGTTGCAGAGGGTTGTGAGAGAGTATCTTGTTACACATTGCGAGCCTGGGAAAAGATCAAAATCCAGAATTCGAAGTGTGGTTTGTATTGAATGCGTGTCACTTTCACACCATTGTAAAGTCGAAAAACTGTATCTCAAACCATCCTAAATTGGGGACCATCTGTATGTGGCTTAAAATGTTTCTTAGCTGTCTGTAAGTTCCCTTGCAGATGCAGCAGTCTTTTAAGCACAGCATATGGTTTTTGCAATTATAAAAATAACATATGCTCCTTATAATACATTTTTAAAATATAGCAAAAGTTAAAGAAGATTAACCAAGTATCCCATATTTTGGTGCATAGCTGAACTTTCTGTAAATATATAACTTTATAAATATAGTTTGTTTAAATTGAATCATACCATGCATACTATTTTATGCCCTGATTTTTTTTCCATTGGTAATATATCTTCTCATGTCAGTATATAGTTAACTATGTGATTTAAAATAGTTGCATCATATTTCATTGAATAAACATGCCATAATTTATTAAATCAAAAATATTGGTGGACATTTAGGTTATTTGCAGCATTTTGCTGTTGTAAAGAACACTCCAGGCCAGGTGTGGTGGCTCATGCCCGTAATCTCAACACCTTGGGAGGCCGAAGCAGGTGGATCACTTAAGGCCAGGAGTTCGAAACTAGCCTGGCCAGTGTGGTGAAACCCTGTCTCTACTAAAAATACAAAAATTAGCTGGGTGTGGTGACATGTGCCTGTAGCCCCAGCTACTCAGAAGGCTGAGGCACAAGGATTGCCTAAACCTGGGAGGCGGAGTTTGCAGTGAGCCCAGATCGCGCCACTGCACTCCAGCCTGGCCAAAAGAGTGAGACTCTGTCTCAAAACAAAAACAAAAACAAAAACAAAACAAAACAAAAAACCACTTCTGTGAATTCATTTCAGAGTATTTTTAAAAATAATTTCTAAAAGTGGTTTTACTGAATCAAAAGCCTTTCTTTTTTTTTTTTTTTTTTTTTTGAAGACTTTTGATACTTATTACTAAATTTGTGTCCCCTGGGGTCTTTTAAAATATTACCTGAATTTTTCTTTTGAAAATGGTTACAAAAGTGACTCATACTTAAAAATTAAAGTGTCTGTGTGACTAACAAGCATATAAAAAATGCTTAATCATTAGAGAAATGAAAATCAAAACCACAATGAGATACCATCTCGTGTCAGTCAGAATGGCTGTTATTAAAACGTCAAAAATTAGCAGATATTGGCAAGGTTTCAGAGAAATAGGACACTTATACACTGCTGGTGGGAATGTAAGTTCAGCCATTATGGAAAGCAGTGTGGCGATTTCTCAAAGAACTTAAAACAGAAATACCATTCAACCCAACAATCCCATTATTGGATATATGCCCAAAGGAATATAAATCGTTCTACCATAAAGACACATGCACGTATATATTCATCGCAGCACTATATGCAATAGCAAAGTCGTAGAGTCAACCTCAGTGCCCATCCGTGGTAGACTGGATAAAGAAAACGTGGTACGCATTACACCATGGAATACTATGTAGCCATAAAAAGGAATGAGATAATGTCCTTTGTAGCAACATGATTGGAACTGGAGGCCATAATCCTAAGGGAACTAACATAGGAATAGAAAACCAAATGTTCTCACTTCTAAGTGGGAGCTAAGCATTGATTACACATGGACACAAAGAAGGGAACAACAGACACTGGGGCTTACTTGGCGGTGGAGGGTAGGAGAGAGAGGATCGAAAAAGTATCTGTCAGGTACTATGCTTTTTACCTCGGTAATGAAACAACCTGTACACTAAACCTCTGTGACACACAATTTACCTATATAGCAAACCTGCACATGTATCCCGAACCTAAAATAAAACTTAAAAAAATTCAAGTGTCTAGTACATAACTCCCAGTAAATTTATTTTAAATCAAAGAGCTGATTTTGATTTTGTGTTAATTGTATCTAGAATTTGCATGGTTGTTAAGATGGATCGGAATCTGTTTGCTATGAAGTACGGTCAAAGGGAAATACTTATTTTTTCCCTTTCTTTTCTTTGACAAAGGAAAAACTGTCACCCATAAAAGTCTTTTTTTTTTTTTTTTTAATAACGTATAGGTCAAAGAATTAGAAGAGCAACTAGAAAATGAAACACTCCACAAAGAAATACACAACCTTAAACAGCAACTGGAGCTTCTAGAAGAAGATAAAAAGGAATTGGAATTGAAATATCAGAATTCCGAAGAGAAAGCCAGAAATTTAAAGCACTCTGGTAAAAGCATTGAGTAGGCTACTATGTCTTACTGTTAATCTTTGAATTACTCATGCCTAGTACAAAACCTGGCATGTAGTTAGTCTAGAACATTTACTGAATGCTGTGGAAAAATACCAAGACTTGTTTTTAAGTTCCTTCATTTCTAACCATTGCAATTCAGTAGAATAGCTGCTGTATTAAATAATTCACAAATATTTAGACTTCTTTTTTGGACTTAGAGCCCTTATCATATACAGAATTAAGACACAGAGATACCATTAGCATAGGAGGACCAAACTTTTCAGCATTTTTCAGAGCTTCAGAGGTGAATATTCATTATGTACTTTATTTTGTTCACTTAGAGTTGCATTTTTAGAAAGAATTAAACTTTTTAAACCTACTATCTTCATCTTTGGTGTTCATACCACCTTCGTCTTTGGTGTCTAATTATACACATGAAATAATACTTTCTATATTGTACCTAACAATGAACTGGGCAACAATATATCTATTAAATGGAAAACCTTTTAAAACACCAGGGGATACTTAAATCAAAAGATTTATTCATTCAGTTCTAGAAGGCTTAACAGGAATGTGCGAGTTAGATTATTATACAGGCATATGTGTAAGTCTCTGTTGGAAGGTCGGTAATTTAAGAAGGCAGGTACATTCCCTTTATAAGGGCTTCAATATTCACTTCAGATATTTTTTGGTTAATTTTATACTAGAATTTTGAAACCTATGCAGAAGAACCACGTAGGCCTTTTTTCCTTCTAAAAGCATTCAGTGCTTTCTAATCCACAATAAAAATTGATTATAATTTATTTTTTAATTGATCCAAAATTAAGAAATATTCCATTCTTTTTAGTGAATATCAGAGTAGCCTGTAGCCAAAGCCACTTTTATTATGAATGGAGGAGGCAGACACTGGAAACACATGAGGTTCAATTCTGAATGCCTTTTATTAATACTTAGCATCTGCTGTGTGTGTACCCAGCCCTATCCTAGGATACACTACTTGAGAGGCTGAGACAGGAGAATGGCGTGAACCTGGGAGGTGGAGCTTGCAGTGAGCCGAGATCACGCCACTGCACTCCAGCCTGGGCAACACAGCAAGACTCCATCTCAAAAAAAAAAAAAAAAGAGACAGAAGGAAAAGGAACCATGCTTTTTGTCTTCAGAGAACTCAGATTCCTCTTGGAGGGATAGGTGCATACACATGAAATGACCAGTGGATTCTCAGTTTTGGAGAGCATAGCCCACACTGCCTATTTAAGTGTTGAGGGTAAATACAAATGGACAGATCCTTGGGGGTACACTTAGTTGGGGAAAGTGGAATGGCTGTGGACGGGGAGAGCTACCTCTGAATGCCAACAGTATGCAGCACCTTTTACCCATTATCTCATAGGTGTTAGCATCTGTGCTATAAACAAGTTCAGTTCCTTGAAGTCAGGTGTTATGTCTCCTGTAGCACCATTCATAGGCACTTTGACATCATTGGTGCTTCCTAAGTAAAATGCCTGCTTCATGAAAGACTTGAAGGAATATGGTGCATTTCCAGAAATATCTTCAAAAGAGCAAAAAGTTTCTGAGTTACAGATTTAGGAAGCTGAATCTGGTTAAAATCAAAGACTCTAGTATTTGCAGTTTTTGAAGGAAATTAAGCAGGGGAGAGAAGTATGCAGTTATTAAAATTCATTACTAAATGTCATCTTTAAAATTAATTCTTGGTCTGTACACTTTTAAAGTCAAGTATTAACAATTTCTTAGTGTTTGAGTAATATACTTCGTTGTTAACAAATATTTCTTCAGCCTACTCACTTCTTCCTACCCTTCAGCCATTGTTTTGATTGTTTTTTCTTTTCTAAAGTTGTATATACAGCAAAAAGATAACATTTAATATTGATAGATGGGAGTCCTCTCTTGCATTAGCAATAGACTAGATAGTGAAAAGTTTAAAAAGGTCTGCAATTTCATATTGAAATTTTTTATTTTGCCTTAATAAAAAGAACTTATTGAGAAAGGTTATGTTCTTTCTTTCACATGTATAAACAATGTTTAGTTGCTTGTTTCAGCTCTCTTCTGAATGCTTGCTCTCTGTGCAGTTGATGAACTCCAGAAACGAGTGAACCAGTCTGAGAATTCAGTACCTCCACCACCTCCTCCTCCACCACCACTTCCCCCTCCACCTCCCAATCCTATCCGGTAAGCATATCCAGGAAGACTGCGCTGCATCAAATGTTCTTCCCCATCAGATTGTGCCATGAGAGGAGCCATATTAAAAGCATGAAAGATACTAGCTGATGCTTTTCTTGGAAATTTTTCTAAAGGCCAGTGATACGGTTTGGTTGTGTCTCCACCCAAATCTCCTCTTGAATTGTAGCTCCCACAATTCCCACGTGTCATGGGAGGTAATTGCATCATGAGGGTGCGTCTTTCCCATGCTGTTCTCATGATAGTGAATCTCATGAGATCTCATGGTTTTATAAAGAGGAATTCCCCTGCACAAGTTCTCTCTTCCCTGCTGCCATGTAAGATGTGACTTGCTTCTCCTTGCCTTCCACCATGATTGTGAGGCCTCCCCAGCCATGTGGAACTGTGAGTCAATTAAACCTTTTTCCTTTATAATTACCCAGTCTCAGGTGTATCTTTATTTGCAGCATGAGAATGGCCTAATAAGCCAATATATTATTCCCTTCTTGTAATATATAAATTTCATTCAATAACATTAAGATTTCCTTTAATGGTAAGAACAAGGAATTTTGAGCTTCTCCAGAATGTGTTTACTTTCCTGTCTTGCTAATTCGAATTTGAAAAGCTCTGGTTTGTTCAATTATTTTAAAAATAAAAATACTAAATGAAAATGTAAACATACTAATTGTTATGAACTAGTAATTAAACTAGCTGTATTAATTACTTTTATCTCTCTCCTCATATTTATACCTTTAGTAAGACTAAGAGAGGAGCCTTCCATAAGAAAGATAAATTATGTTTAAATTCTTGTGACAGGAAGTCACATATGCAGACAGGAATTCGTATTTTCTGAAGCCTAAAGTGACATGATGGCATTATGTATGTCACTTGAGCACAATACACACTAGGAGATTTAGAGTCAAATTTTGCCTTCTTTATGGTTCCACATGCCACCATCCAGAATTACATAAGACAACTTCCTTGCCAAGGTGACAACATATGTGCTCATGTCATGATGTTAGTTGCTTTTGTATAATTTATTCTTTAATAAATGGCATTTAAAAACCTTTGCTAGTTTTTTTTTTTTTTTTTTTTTCACCTTTCATTAACTCATGTGATTTGTTTAATCCTTTCACACAGAGAGGCCATTTATTCATACTTTGCACCTTTGCTGATCCATCTGAATAGAATGTGTAGCATGTTCCTCCCACACGACTATGAAAGTGGGACTTTGCCTTTTAAAAAGAGTCTCATTAGTTTTCCTTACTGGGTAGGATATGACATAATCTACTTTAAGCCATTGAAGTAGTTAAGGCAAAATAATTTTTACACGTGATGGAGCCAAGAGTCAATTGAAAGAATTTCAGGTATTTTAAAATCTTTCTCTCCCGGGTAGCTAAATCTGTAGGAGATATTCTGGATTTGACATTTAAAATTGGAAATTCATCACTTTGATCTTTCTCAAAGGTCTGGGATTTTGAGCTGATAAGAAAGGTCACTTCTGTCCACGAAGAGCGAGAACGATTAAAAAGTAATTACCGTCTTGCTGGTGGCCTTTAATTTTTGTTCTCAGAAGTGTTGAGAGCCCCTAGAATTAGAAGTAAAGTATAACCTAAGTCGAATTTTTTTTCCCAAAGAGCACTTTACAGTTACGCTGAGCAATGAATGTTCAGGACTATTTGTGTCTCAAGTGTGAACTCTTTTATAAGGCTCTTTAAAGAAAATTTGATTGAATAATATGATTTTTATTTTAAGATGAATTTAAATAGTATAGGACATAATTTTTGAAAGAAAAGAGGTTTTTTTTTTGTGAGGAGTGCTTTCTTGCCAAAGAGGTATATTTGCATATGTATTGAGTTTGAGTGGATTTTGTATTCACAAATCAAAGTTTTCTAACTTTGTTCCTGACCCATTTGTTTTATCCTGATGTAAATCATGGTTAGAAATGAAAGCGGGAAGAAAAAAAAAAAGACCGGGGCCTGTGGCTTTTTTAAGTGGCCTTACTGCTTTTCCCTTCTCTTCCCACTCATTTGACTCCAAGAATAGGTAGAAGAAAGAGGAAGAAGGCAAATCTTGGTCACTTTGTCCCAGTGGCAGTGAAAGTAGGACAGGTTTTATGCAGATATATAGTTCATGGGGAGAGGGTTGAGGCTATTGTGTTTTTTTTTTAGAGAAACAGAACATGTATATCTGTAGATACAGATATAGGCAGATATAAATACAGATTTATTATAAGAAATTGGCTCATGTGATTATGGAGGCTGTCAAGCCCTAAGATCTGTAGGGTGAGTTGGCAAGCTGGACAGCCAAAAGAATCAGTGGTGTGGTTCCCGGCAGAGTCTAGGGGCCTGAGAACTGGGAGAACCTATGGTGTAGTTTTATTCCAAAGTTTGACAGGCTCCAGACCCAGGAAGTGGCAGTGTTTCAGTTCAAGTTCGAAAGCAAGAAAAAGCCAATAACCCACTTTGAAGGCAGTCAGGCAGGAGGAAGTCTCTGTTAGTTGAGGGAGGATCAGCCTTGTTGTTCTAATTAGGCCTTCAAATGATTGGCCAAGGGCCACCCACCTCAGGGAGGACCATCTGCTTTACTCAGTCTACTGATTGAAATGTTAAATGTCATCCACAACATCCTCATGGAAACACCAGAATTGTGTTTAACCAAGTATCTCTGGCACCCCATGGCCCAGTCAAGTTGACACACAAAATAACTATCACAGTGGCCATGATGGACACTTGAAAAACGAAGTGTCGGTTGGTGAAGGTTGGGCATGGTGGCTCACGCCTGTAATCCCAGCGCTTTGGAAGGCCAACGCAGGCAGATCACGAGGTCAGGAGATCAAGACCATCCTGGCTAACACGGTGAAACCCTGTCTCTACTAAAAATACAAAAAATTAGCCAGGCATGGTGGCAGGTGCCTGTAGTCCCAGCTACTTGGGAGGCTGAGGCAGGAGAATGGCAGGAACCTGGGAGGCAGAGCTTGCAGTGAGCCAAGATCGCACCACTGCACTCCAGCCTGGGCGACAGAGCAAGACTCTGTCTCAAAAAAAAAAAAAAAAAAACAACCTAACGGGTGAAAATTCTCCACTGAAATGTTCCGTCTTGGGATGACACGTGCCTGAAATTTTATTCATTCAATTGAAATGACAGTGAAATGGGGCGGTGATGGCCAGAGGTTTGAGTATGGGTCCCAGATGTCTTGACCTAATCTCCTCTGGCCTGTGAGTCCTGCCTTCCCTGTAGTGTGAGTCCCATCTTGACTGTTGGTTTCAATATTGCAGTGATTTTCCTCTGAGCACTGTATGTCTACAACTTACGCTTCAACTCAGAATCCTTTACGCTAATGCTTTCTGTCATCTAGGTGGTTTATGCTAATAAACAGGTATTATTCTTCACACGTGTAAATATATATATAAGTACTCTGAGCAGTAAAAATAAATTCCTGCTTCATCATCTTTATGTACAATAATGTACACTTGCAAAATTTCCTCGCAGAAGCAGAGGCGAAGTCAGTGCAGAGTGTGGTGCGAGGGTAAGGTGAGACATCTGATTAGTGAGAACCCTCCTCACACCCAGCCCACCACGGAGTGGTAACAAGTAGATTCAGCTGACAGAATGGCAAATTGAGCAAGTAAAGTTTATCTTATTCTTTATAACTTCCAGAATAAAATGTACTTATTTCAAAGTTCTATGTAAATTAGAATTTCTAACTTTTGTGAAAATAATTTAATTCCATTTGGCCATTGCAAGCCCAAAGAAGAGAAACTAGACAAAGTCAGAAGCTCCGTGATTGGTTCCCAAGCTAGATAGAGCAGGATGTGTTTTTTTCTTTCTACTGTGCTTTATGGGAGATTATCCAGCGAGTCTGGGAATTTTAAGGCAAGGCAATTAGGAAGGGGATTAATAATATAAGCAAACGTAGAATTGAAAAGTTAAAAAAGCTAGAAATTATAATGATTAGGAAACTGGAGGCTGGGCACAATGGCTCACGTCTGTAATCCCAGCCTTTTGGGAGGCCAAGGCAGGAAGATTGAGGCCAGGAGTTCAGGACCAGCCTGGGCAACATGGTGAGACCCCTCCAAAAAATTAAAAAACATTAACCAGGAGTGATGGTGTGCCCGTAGTCCCAGCTACTCCAAAGGCTGAGGCAGGAAGATCACTTGAGCGCAGGAGATCAGAGCTGCAATGAGTGGTGATCATGCCCTTGCACTCCAGCATGGGCAACAGAGTGAGACCCCGTCTCAGAAAAAAAAAAAAAAGGATAAAAAAGAAGCATTGGGTGGTGATATCTTCTGAACAAGCGTTACTCTGTATATCCATTTGCCCCTTTTCCTAAGGGCAACATTATGCCTTTCTTATCCTCCAAGTATTTGTTTTCTATTGCTGGACTGTTTTGCAAATACAGTTCACCACACTGAGTTCATTTATGATGCAGCTGAAGGAATTCAAAAATTATTGATTCACTCGTGTTTTGGAAACATTTTATGGAGGAAATGATAATATATGCAGATGTGTACACAAGCCAATGGACAGTTTTAAAATAATGTTAAAGCGAACATCTGTGTAATCACCCTCCACATCAAGAAATAGGCAATACTGGCACCCTAATTCTTTCCTTTGATCCTTTTCCAAAGATAAGCACCTTTCTCTCTAATCGCTGTCTTTTATGGTGATCATTTCCTTGCATTATTGAAGAAAAATTTTCCTGTCTAACATGTATCCCTAAACTACTGTAAATATCTGTATGGCTTGGTTTTGAACTTTATATAATTGGAATTTTCATGTATCATTGTGGTCTTGCTCTTTTTAGTCTACATTATTATTTTTATTTATTTATATATGTATTTTTTTTTTTTAGATGGAGTTTCGCTCTTGTTGCCCAGGCTGGAGTGCAGTGGTGCGATCTTGGCTCACTGCAACCTCTGCCTCCCAGGTTCAAGCGATTCTCCTGCCTCAGCTTCCCAAGTAGCTGGGATTACAGACACCCGCCACCACGCCCAGCTAATTTTTTCATATTTTTAGTAGAGACAGGGTTTCACCATGTTGGCAAGGCTGGTCTCGAACTCCTGACCTCAGGTGATCTGCCCACCTTGGCCTCCCAAAGTACTGGGATTGCAGGTGTGAGCCACAGCTCCCAGCCTACTCTATGCTATTGTGTAAGATTCATCTGTTGTGTAGCTTAAGTCCATTCATATTCACTGGTGTCTAACTCACTTTATGAAAGTCTCAGAATGTACTTATCCATTGTGGTGCTGATGGACATTTGAGTTATTACCAGTTCTGGGGAATTACGGAAATTCTTCATGAGCATTCTTGTTCATGTATCCTGGTGCACAAGTGCTTGCCTTTCTGTAGGATATGTGGCAGTGGAATCACTGGCTCATAAGATACATATATTTTTTACTCTACTAGATAATTACAAAGAGTTTTCCAGAGTGGAATGTACTATTAATTTATATATCCTCTTTGGTTTGAGAACTTCTGTTACTCCACAGACCCACTAACACTTGATATTACCAGATTTATTTTGTCTGTTTGCTGAATGTATAGTGATATCCCAGCGTGGGTTTGTGTTTGCCTAACAGCTAATGAAGTCAAGCACCTCTTTTGTATATGTATTGGAAATTTGGACATCTTTTTTGGAGTTGCAAGGTTCTTTTCCATTTTGGATTATGCGCTTCTTCTCATTGACCTGTAGAATTTCGTTATATATCCTTGTCTTTTTATTCTGCATATCAAAGGTGATACAATTTTAGTATAGTCAAATTTATCATAATTTGATTTTACATAGATTTGTTTTTAAATGGGCCAGAGAGAGTGGTGTAAATATGTTTTATCTGTAAGTATTTGGTCTACATCATGTGGATTCAGATGTTTTTATACCCATAGTTCACAAATAGGTATGTACTGATAACATACACTTCTTACTATGAAACACTCCCTAATTCTTTCATTCTTCTCTCCCCCCAACATAGTACATAGATAACTATTTCTGAATTTTATATATATGTGTATTGAAATTTTTTGTCTGTTTTCCTTTGTTAAGTCTGTATGCATTTTACTATTAGTTATAGCAGTGTACTTTCTCCAATAATTAGTTTGGTTTTATACTGAAGAGGATGAGATGTGTTTCTCTTCTGTAAAGTGATGAAAACTTTAATATTATTAAAAATAGAAAGTAGACGACTTAAATTGTAGTTGTATATTCATGCACCTACCAAAGAGTGAGATTTTTACTGATTATTTAGGATCTAGGTATCCAGTAATCTGTTGATCTTTTTCTTTCTCCCAAAGATCCCTCATGTCCATGATCAGGAAACGATCCCACCCCAGTGGCAGTGGTGCTAAGAAAGAAAAGGCAACTCAACCAGAAGCAAGTAAGCATCACTTCCATTGGTGTAAGTGCTTGACGGTGTACGACTTGGGGGCCATTCACATGTTTGTTAAGTTCTTTGACAATAAACATGTTGTTGTATAACATTTATAGTATAAAGCACTGAACAGCTATAAGAATGAACCAGTGACTGTCATTGCCTTCCTGTCATTTATTATCTAGAGGAGATAAACACCCACACCTCACTGTAATGAGAGACATACTGGCAAATATATTTTCATTAAAGGTCAGGGTACCTTGGAGTGTACTGGAGAGAGAGGGAGTAATTCCAAATGAGGGATTTGGGGCAAGACTTCTTAGAGTTGGTAGCAAGTGACCTGGGACTTTGTCAAACACTTAGTATGTACTACTCCACTGTTGTGTGCTGGAGATACACGATATAGAAGTTACATTCTAGTGTAACTAGGCAGGAAGTAAACAAGTAAATATGTAATTATTTAAATACAATTAAGGAGGAGTACACGGTGCTAAGAGATAGTGGAAGTGGACTGCTGGTGTCTGAAAGTGATGTTCAAGCTGAGTAATTGCACCTTTAGAACATTGGGTGGGTTGGATGGGTGGTGTTTAGGGTAAAACCATTTCAAATAGAGGAGCAGCGGATTCAAAGGTCCAAAGTGTCCAGGAAGGAACTTGGTATATTAGGAAACTGAAAGAAAGTTGATATGACTGGAACATGGTGGCCAAGAGAGGAGGTCTAATAGGTAGGCAGGAGCCAGATTCTGGAGGTCAAGGTCAAGGTCAAGGTTCTGGAATTTCTCCTAAGAGCAGTAGAAGTTTTAAGCAGACGTATAACATGATGAGAATTGTCCTTAAAAAAAATCGCACTGGCTGCAGTGAGAGAACAGACTGTAAATGGATGAGGGTGGATGAGGGAAGACTATTGCAGTCATTCAGATGAATGTTGATGGTAGCTTCGATGAGGGTGGTAGCAGCAGAGGTAGAGAGACATGCATGAATTCAGGAACTATTTAGGGAGGTAAAATTCACAGGACTCTGGTTCACTGGAGATAGAGATATACAGGACAATGATTAGATGGGACTGGAGGGAGAAGGGCCCTCCCATTGAGCAGAGCCAGCAAGTGGCTAGATGCACTGGAGTCGGTTTGGTGTGCAGCCACAGTGACAGCAAAGGCTTAAAACAAGGGGGCCAGATCTTGGTCCTCTGTGCCTGCTGTTCTAACTCCATAGCCTCCATGCAGATTCGGGGCAGATAGCTGCTGTGTTCCAGACTCTTCGAACACATGAGTAGCTCATTACCATGCATTGTGACAGCATTTTGCTTTAAATTCTGTTACTTTAAGGATTTAATGTCCCACTCCCTACCTCTACTCTGGCTGTGGTGTTTGAGTCATTTCCACCTCTCTCCCCTGAGCAGATTGTAAGCTCTTTGAGGGTTTACTCTTCTCGGCAGCATCCCCTGCTTTCATGCATATTGAATGAATTGAAGTTTGGACTTCGTGTTTTGTCTCTTAGCAGGAATCTTGCAGCACCATTACAAATGAAAGCTGATTTCATCTCTAAGAATTGGCTTTCTGTGCCTGCCTTCTGCAATCCTTTGGACTCTATTCCTCTGTACATTAATGGGGCTGTAAGGCAAATTCTGCATTGCACAAGGCATTGCAGGATTCTGAAGCAGTTCCGCCTTTGGTGATTTGCTGGGCAGCCCTGCTCTTGGGTTACTGGCTGTTAGCGTTTCCTGATGCTGTAATTTAAATTTTGTTTCAATTTTTTCGGGGGAGACAATTGGTATATCTTAGAGGATTGGGGGGAAATCGGAATAAAATGAATTTTCCTTCTAAGTAAATCACATCATCAACTTGTCAACTTTGATAGCAGCTCAAATTAAAAAGAAAAATTGTTCTAAAATTTCTTAACCCCCAATTTTAGGAACTATACAGTTTTTCTTACAAAAATGATATTTATTTATAATTCATGAAATGTGACAGTATTTTCTCACACATCCTTGGGCTACCGGATTGCTATTTGGGGATTCTAAGTAGAGTTACCAATGTAGAAGTTGCTCTTGAGATTTTTAGACTGGAGCAACCCTAAAAATCATACAGCGTTGAATAATACATACTGTACTCACACGTGGCTGAAGCAGTACCCTCTTTCTATCTGGCAAGGCAGTTATTTATAGTGTCTTGTTAATAGGTCACACTGAAAAAATAGTTGTTGAGTGAATAAATCAATGATTAAATGCATGATGAATTAATGTCAGGCATCAAACATTGGAATTCTCTGTGACACTTTGGGGTTTGCATTTATAACATAGTGACTTGTCTCACATTCACTGTGTTTTCTTTCTTAGGTTAGCATCTTACGATGGCTTTTAACTTACAGTTGATGAGGTTTTCAGAGTTTATAAGTGGGGGAACGTTTACTCCTTACTTATGGCTCTAAAAAACTTCACTGTAAAGAAAGACTGCAGAATATTTTATAGATAGTGTTAAGAATTGAATGTAAGAGATCATTACACTCTGGAGATAATAACTCTGATTTTGACAAGAGTGTATTTATTAGGCCAGTTCTGGATTTCAAAAGTATGCCTACTGTTAATCATACATTCAGGTCATTAATTTGTTGGTATTTTCTTACTTTGCTGTGCCTTGATTTGCTAATCTGTAGATGGGGATAATAGTACTTCCTATTTCACAGGATTGTTGTGAGAATTAGTGAGTCTCACAATGTGAAAAGTGTTCAGAGTAGTATCCATCACAGAAAATACTCAAAATGTCACCATGGAAAAACATGGAAAAGGTACTAGCCATCATGTGGGAGGGGCAAAGGGAATCCTCATCCCACAGGTTCTTGTGATTATTGTAGCTAAGGAAATTTCTTTAACTTTATGACCTGATGTCAGATTTGAACTTAATTCAACTATAATGTATTTTTAGAAATTTGGTACATCATGGTGGCATAAGATTTTTTTTTTAAATTACCTTAAAAAAAAAAGTTAGTGAAATAGTAATCCTGTGGAATTTGGAAATTCATTTTTTTTTCTTTGAGGTAATAACAGAAGGTTTTATTTAGTAATCAGGTGATGGTTTTGTCTGTGGGTCTTTTTTTTTTTTTTTTTTTTTTAAAGGAACTAACTTATTTTTCAAGTGGATCTTAAAATTTAAGCCCCAGTTAATTACATGTAGCTTTCTGATCCAAGACTGACCTTGAAGCACTAACTCAAAGAGCATTTGATTTCATTTTCCTGTGGCAGTTCAATAACATTAGACCTGTTGTCTTCATTTGTCCCTTTTCTTTAATCTCCAGTATCCTGCATATTTCTATTGTCCCCTTGATTACATGCTTTTGTGAGACAATTACCAACTGTGTGATTGCAGAAAGAATTACAAAACATACCATGAGCTCTCTGTAGGTGATTCTTGCAGATTTATTAGAACTGCTTAATAGTTTAGAAGTTCATATAGATTGCTTTTTGCTAGGTCAAAAACAGGATCGGCAAGAGAGAAAGCTTGTGTGGCTAACCTCGCATTGCTCTTGTATTGCGCCTGAGTAGGGAATCTGATAAGAATGATTTCTTTTCCTTAAAACCAATTCAGCCTTTACATTTGAAAAAGACTGAGAAATTAAAGCCTGGTTTATAATCTGTACACAATACAGATAGTGGCACGTCTCTGAATTATCACTATGATTCTGGCAAGCAAATATAAGAAACTACTTTAAATTCCTGCTATGTTAGATGCTGTAGCAGATTTGAATGGTGTTGGCCATAATTCTCCATCTGTCTGCCTTAATTAGTTTTTGTATGGTGCATTTAATTGGGTTTCAGTCATTCCTTACAGAGTGCTAATCTGTTTGTAGGCGGTGTTCCTATTACCATGCAGCTCTTCCTAGACTCAAAATGGCAGACTTTCTGAAAAATCAAATGTTTTAAAAATGTATTTTCTATGGTGAAACCCCATCTCTACTAAAAATACAAAAATTAGCTGGGCATAGTGGCACGCGCCTATAATCCCAGCTACTCAAGAGGCTGAGGCAGGAGGATTGCTTGAACCTGGGAGTTGGAGGTTGCAGTGAGCCGAGATCGTGCCCTTGCACTCCAGCTCTGGGCAACAGGGCAAGACTCTATCTCAAAAAAAAAAAAAAAAAAAGTATTTTCTAGATTCTCAGGAATAAATCCCACACCCATACCAGATGCTTGGATGGCAGATCTGGGTTTTGTCTCCCTGGGTTTTGAATAGGGTCAGCAAAAGCACTGTGTAGTTCACAACACATATGCAGATATTGAGTGAGTGAGTGAGTGAGTGAATGAAGGAATGAATGATTGAATAAATGAATGAATTTCTACCCATCATAATTTACTTATCTGTTCCTTTGTTGATGTTTGTGAACCATCAGAAGAAGCTGCCTAAGAAAATGCTGTTTAAGGGCACATGATTGATCAACCCACAGTTTAGTCATCTTTCATTTACTGGTAGATGAGTTCTAACTTTGGTGACCATGTTTCCCATGTTGCTTGGCAAAAGATACTTGTTTTGACTTCTGGATCTGAAAACTGTTGTTTAGAGTTAAGAGATTTTAATTCTCAGCATTTCAATGGCTTCTGAGGTTGACAATTCTCTTTGAAGTTAGGATGGTATCAGAAAATCTAGGTTATACAGTGAATATGGCAGTGATCCCTCTTTGTGGACTTGTAGAGATGAGGATAATGGAAACTTCTGGTCTCTCTTAGTTGCTCCCCTAGGCACTTACACAAGAGGAATGGCTACCCAGGGTTGAAATGGAGTCTGGCCTTGTAGCAGAAAAAGAAGCCATAATAAGGCCTCCTTACTGCAAAGCCTGATACTGGAGCTAATTGGCTTGGGGATGCAGTAGTGATTGCCTGCATTTAGAAGCCAGCCTTTTGGGGTTTAGTCATTTCTACTCAAATCGTAAAGACATTAGTAGCCATTTAAAGCAGAAACTTCAGAAGCCAATAGTCAGCAGAGACTTGTTGAGTGCCCACCATATTGCCAGGCAGTGTAGAGTCTATTAAAGACAATAATTGGAAGGTCCCTATGAGATAAACTCAAATATGTAGGCTGCAGTGAGCTAGATGGAGGTAAACACAAGACCTAGAACTGCATTAATGGTGATAAATGTTCTGAAATGGTTCTGTGATTTTGCTCAAGCTATTCTACAAGAGAGACATTTCACTTTTCTGATGAACAGTTTAAGTTCACCTCAGTTACATTCATCCAATTGATACACATCTCCACCTCTTTTTTATTTATGTATTTTTTTTTTTTTTGCAGCAAAGTAGTGGCAAGTTTAAACAATAGATAGTTGAATTTTAAAATCAAATGTAATTACTTAATTGCAATTATTGCTACATGTGTTTTCTTTTAACAGTGACAATTTAAAAAGACTTGAGAAAGGTTTGCTTAAATGTTTCCTTTCCATATGATTCCTAAACAAAAGATGGCAATTTAAAAATAGATTTTATTTACTTGCTGTTTGTCTTTTGACTATAGACTTATTCCAACAAGAAAAACATCTATTTCATCTTTTTTTCCCCTAATGGATTTCTGGTAGTTGTTTCTTTTTTGGGCTGATTTCTTTGACATAGGATGTACAGTAAGTTGTAAAAACATCTTTGAGACAAAGATTATTTGGGATTAGGCACAAAGTTGGGATTTTAAAGACCTGGAAAAATGTTGACAAATGAACAAAGTCTACTTTGTTGACAGAGGCAAGACAATACTGACTTGGATCCAGGCTACAGATTTTTATAACTCTTATTTTTCTGATCAGATTTTTTTCTGTAAAAGTTTTTCCTTTAAATGTTGCTACCTGATAGCTATTAACCTTAGTACATTTTTAGTGTTCTGCAACTGTGAATGAAAAATGACCATGATTAATCACATAGTGTAATTTTTCCAAGTCACCAAAAAATAGGAAGTAGCTGTTTTCTTGTAACATAAGAGGATTTATGTATGTGTTCTTTGAACAGCTGAAGAAGTCACAGATCTAAAGAGACAAGCAGTTGAAGAGATGATGGATAGAATTAAAAAGGGAGTTCATCTTAGACCCGTTAATCAGACAGTCAGACCGAAGACAAAGGTATGAAGTGACTAAATGCTTTTTTCCCTGCTTGATATTTCCTTTTTTAAATGTACAGATTTGAAATTTGATGAAAACTGCATCAGGACTCACTGTCAAATCTTAGGATAAAGCTAATGTGTCACAAAAACTTTTACTTCCACATAAGCATGTTTCAGGAGGATCCATGGTGAACCTAAATCAGTATAAAATGGAAGCCATGTTCTTTTGGGGGTGCTGTCGTCTCATTACGAGAGACAGCGATATGAACTGTTACACCAAACAAATAACAATGATCACATCCTTTCTTTTGATTCCTGATTCTTTTGTATGATTCCACTGATTATCTACTATGCGCCAGATACTGTTTTAGGCACGGGGGATAAAGTAGTGAACAAAATAGGCAAACACCCTCGCCTTTCTGAGGCTTCTATTATAGTGGACGGAATCGCATAATAACAGCAGAACAAAACCAGGACAACTTTGGGGAAAATAGTGAGACTTATACAATTGTTTTCATTAATTTCACAAATGTTTTCCAAGTCACTTCAAGGAGAAAAACTCTCTTCTAAACTAGACCACAGCGAGTGCTCCAGGATCTGTGGAGGCGCTTAGAGTCCCTTTCATGATGTCTCCCCTGCCTTTGTTTGTATATCTGTTACATTTCAATAAGCCCAATAATAGTTTTAAACATTTTTCTTGAAAAATATTCTTTCTCCTCTCTAATTAGGTATGAACTGACTGGTTCTTTCTCTTCTTCCACTTCCCCTTCTTCCTTCCCCTTCTTCACTAACCTTTATGGTTTGGTTATTTCTCCCTCTCGAGGCTGCCCTGCCTCAACTGCGTGAACGTCCCCCAGTGTTATGACTGTTCAGTACACATTCTGAGGGTTTTGTCTTTTTTTTTTCTTTCTTTCTTTTTTCTTTTAGACGGAGTCTCACTCTGTCACCAGGCTAGAGTGCAGTGGCGCAATCTCGGCTCACTGCAACCTCTGCCTCCTGTGTTCAAGCGATTCTTCTGCCGCTGCCTCCCAAATAGCTGGGACTACAGGCGCCCGCCACCAAGCCCAGCTAATTTTTGTATTTTTAGTAGAGACGGGGTTTCACCATGTTGGCCAGGATGGTCTGGATCTCTTGACCTCGTGATCTGTCCGCCTTGGCCTCCCAAAGTGTTGGGATTACAGGCGTGAGCCACCGTGCCTGGCCTCTGATGGGTTTTCTAAGTTGCCACTTTGTCACAGGCAGGCAAAATAGCCATGTAAGGCGAGAGGGGCTATAGTGTGGGCTGTACGTGGGAAAAGATTGGAAAGAGGAAAAGAATACTCAACTCCAAGAGTAAATTTGCATCTAAGGAAACAGAAGCTTCAGCCAACCACGTAAAATAGTTCAGTCTTGTGCCAATGATCTGAAAGCAGTTTTCTAAGTAAAGGATGAAATGTAAAAGTGGAGGAGAAGCTGAGTGTGTAGAATGATCTGGCACAGCTGGCCCAGTGCTGGTGTCTGGCAAGAGAGTGAAGAGCAGAGCTGTTGGAGTTGGGCCCTGGCACTGTCACACAGCTTCCCCACACTTCTTCTCTTCAAGATGGAGACAGCACCTGTCTTATCTGACACATGGGGTTGTTGTCAAGATCAAATGGAATAAAGTGTGAAAATACTTTAAAATGCAAGGTCTGAGTGCCACCTTTGAAAAAGAATCCATTTTTATGACTTTCACATCACCACTAATTATGGAAAGAATAAGCAAAACCAAACTATTTACTAGAGAAAAACGCAATGCCATAAAGAAGCAAAATTAGTTTCGAAAGAAAAAGGTTGAAAACTTCTTAAATCATAAGCAATGTTCCATACATACTTTCATTTTCAGAATATCACTTTGTGCTTTTTCTTTCTTCCCATGACTCTTCCTGCAGTTACACATTATTTAATGTCAATTCAAACTCTGGGAAGCAACTGAGCAAGGATCAGTGGACGACTGGGTTTTCTTGCTGGTAATCTTAAACTGTGCAGATATAGTGCTGAATGACCTGGTCAATAACCTTTAAAACAAATGGTCGCTGCATGCTTGAGGACAGACGTCTTCCCCTAGTACCATCAGGGCTCTCCTGAAATGTCACAGATGGTGACATTTTGTGGTCCAGGGTGCAAAAGGCTTGTGCAGTCAGAGGGCAGCCTGAGTGGCATGGCAGCACTTTCGGGTATGCCTAAAGGCAGGGCATTTGTTTGAGCGTCACAGCTTATCACCTGAAGGGTTGACCTGCAGAAGTCAAGCCTGCCTTGAGAATATTAATTTAACCGCTTATTTTCTAAATTCCTTTGGTGGTGGTGTTGGTGCCAGTGTGGTTGAAATTAGTGTCTTAGTGCTTATTGACTGGCACTAAGGGCATGTGTATTTCACAGAAAATCTGCGCTATGAGAGCTGAATGCCTTAGCTTTGCACATGAGCAGCAAACCTCTCTCTCTCTTACTTCTCTGTTTTTAAAATTTGAAGTAGGATCTTATTTTTAGATTCTGTTTTTGAGAGGAAAGGATTATAGGTTGCTGTTGATTCACTCTCATTTTTTGATGAGAGAGACTATAACCTTACCTCTTCTCCAGGAATAGGAGGCTCAAGGGGTTCCTTTCACTGTGTCTGGCAAGTTTCCCCTTCATCTCTATCCTTCGTGAAAGGAAGTGGTACGAGGGAGATCAGAAGTCTTTTCTGAACTTACTTTCCATGAGGTTCTCATGCGAAATTTTCCCTCCATTAATTAGTTGAGTGATCTGCAGAGATCGTTAGGTATTGTGGGGCAGGCAAATCACACCCAGAATTTTACTTCAAGTCGTTTTGTCCGTGGTATGGCCAGAAGAGAGCTGAGCTTGTAATCAACACACCTAACTCAAATACTACCTTGCTCAAGCCTGACTTTCCCTCCAAGATGAGTGATTGGACTGCCCCTCCTCTGAGGTCTGTGACTGCTCTGGCAGCCAGCCATGCTAACTTTCTCCTGTAGCCAGGTGCTTTGCTGGACCCTGCTCTCTGGACTCTGTCCTCTTGGGAAATTCTTACATGCCAGGCCCCTGTAAGCTGACCTCCTCCCATAGCTTGTGGAGCTGAGAGAGGGTTTCTGCCCTGTGGCTTGCTTCTGCTCTGCACTGCCTTCTTCCTAGTCCCTGCTTGCTGGCAGAGTCCAGCAATGCCGGTGGAGAACAGTTTACTGTAAGAAGCTCTGAATAATTTGGAATCAGACCTTTGAAATCTGATGTTTACCAAATCTTCTCTATGATAATAATCAAGAGGTAACAATATGGTATTTAGAAGAGGGTAGCTTGTCTCCTTTCGCTTTGAATATAACTTCTTCTTTTTTGTTTAACTGCTACTTGAGAGCACTAACATGGCTAGTATTTTTTCCTAACCTTAAGACATAGACCTAATTTAACAATATACATAGTCATATATATTACCAATATAAGGCTACTAATACTTTGCCATGTAAAAATCATTGTTTAGTATCTTAAAACTGAATTACTCAGTAATTTTTCTTTCTTTTTAAAATTATAGCCAGAATCTTCTAAAGGCTGCGAAAGTGCAGTGGATGAACTAAAAGGAATACTGGTAAGAATAGATTTCGGTTTATTGTTTAGCTAATGGGGAAGTGAAAGGAGAGTATTTTAAAATCTGTTGTTTTGTGAGTTGTTTGTGGTGTGTTTTATTCCCATTTACAATTAGCCTCATCTTTGGCCAGTTTGATTGTGCTTACAGACTGCTCTATCACATATGTTAATAATGTATCAAATAACACTGTGCTGTTTTTATTCTGAAAGAGTGGTTACACTTTCACCAAAGTCATGGTTTCCTGTTCTTGCCCTCCAATCCTGGCATCACAGCTTGAAGATGAAGTGTCTGGCCATATGTAAGGATCCGTACATGTTGATGAAAAACAGAAATACAATAGATGAATAATGCTTTACTTTGAAGCCTAAAAGGAGAATCCTAAATGTGAAGCTAAGCGCCTCCCCAAATATCTTCGTAACAGGGTCACAGTCTGCCTTTCCTCACAGTCGAAACAATTATTTGATGATAAATTGAGGAATAAAATAAGAGGCCCTTTTTTATGTTACTAATTTTATTTTCTGACGGTTGGAGAGCATGCTTTGTGTCCCTTTCTAGTCATATTTTTGCTTTTCAAACTGTGAGCTTTTGCCGTGGAATCAGCGGCTACTGCACTCTCCAGCAGTTGCTGTCAGAGACAGATGCCTCACTTAGAAAATGTTTCAGATACTAAGAGCTCTATTCTCAGATCCTGTTTCAGTCCCAATCCCAGTTATTATGCACAGTAAGTCAACAAACATGGGGGCGGAGGTACAGGACTGAATACTCGCATGTTTGTTGTTGCTGTGCTAATTATGCATTGCATGTAGACATCCACATAATTGTGGTAAACAGGATTATTTTCATCAAGCATGTCTTTAAACAGTAGACTTAACCCAGAATGGCTTAATTAGTTTGCTTTAGTTTTAAGTGAGTGGGATTAGCACTGAAGAGAGGTGTATCACTGGCTAACAGTGGTGGCCTACCTACAGAATAATGTATTAAAGCCATTGAAAAAGCGTGTGGTGATTATCTAATGGATTCTTTGATCAGAAAAGTCTGTTATTCAGTGTTCTATTGAGGAGAACTCCCTATGACGGTCTCTTTTGTTATGTTTGTGTTATAATGCTAATTCATATTCATAAAGATGTCCCCTGGGGCACGGTTCTGGTCAACAGTGAAAGCGTAGACTATACTGAGTTTGACTTTTTAAAAATTAGGTTAATTTTGAAAATCAGACATTTCTATGAGGTACATATGATAATATTTGATTAGCCAAGATATCCCATTCTCTGAGAATGCTGGATGGTAGCAAGTTTACTGAATTACAGCATTACTCTTAAATACCTTATTCACCATAATTTTGTGCCACTTCAAGGAGAGAAATTCGTGAAATAATTTATAAATTATAAAAAAGTTTAAGACATCTTTTTTAATGCAAATTGCCCCCATCCTTCTTGCCTTGGATCTATCTTTAGATCTCACCGCCTTACCTGGCATTAATGTATCACTAGGAGTTACTACTCTGACAATATTATTTCTTTACCTTAAGTTTTTTTAAAAGTAGAACTCATGATTCTCTCCCCTACTCTTTGCCAAGTGGCAGTTCTCCTCTTCCCCCATAGAAGTTTCTTTGAGGGAGGATGGACTATTTGTAATTCCCTGTCACCTGGAGCCTATAAACCACACACATTCTTATAAAAAAGAGAAAAAGAAAGCTCCTAGCTCAACGTGCCAGACATTTGGGTCTTTGGTGGTGCTTGTTGCTGAAGTTCAGACTAGTTCGATTATTGAAGTTAGTACCCTGTAAAACACATGGTGCCAACCTCACAATCAAGGCATGTAAGAAACAATTAAGATGAACACAAAAAGCCTGCATTTTGTGTACTGAAAAACACAAGCACTGGTACCAGGGGTTGTCAAGAAACCAAGAAACACTGGGTTTGGTTCTATTGTGGAACAGAACCAGAAAGAAGCTCAGTGTGGGTTATTTTTTGATGAAATGGAATGTGACCCAAGTTGTAAGACTTAGTGATTTGGCCTTCTGCTAAGTTAGCCCACAGGTAGAAAACAAGTCTCTGGTTTGGGGGAGTTTCAAAGCCCTATTCTATTTTCTGAGTTGAACAATTTTCAAGCCAGTTTTTAATGTCTCAGTATTGACTGACCTCCTTTTTCCAAACCTGCTTCCACTTAAGTTTTAAAGCTGGGTATTTTGTAGATAAAAATATGTATAGTCCATTTCTCATAGTCACAGAAGGTTTTGAGGTTTAGGAAATGAAACCTTTTGAGTCACCCCAGTTACTTAAAAAGCCACTCTAAGTGACAGTGATGATTTCTGAAGAATAGATTGATACAAATCAAAATTCTCTTCTCAATTTCGGTTGGCTGTAAATCAAAGAACTAAAATCAACTTTTAAAAAATTATATGGGTCTTTTTCAGACATCTTCAGTTTTCCAAAATACCCAGAAGTTTTTGAATAGTTAATTTTGCCTGACAATTAGATTAGTCAGTATTATGAACATTTGACTAGCGTGGGGCCTAAGATTGTTAAATGATCACAGTGGTTTGAAGTAGGAAAAGAGTATTGGTTTCAGACTTGGGAAATCTAAGTGCTAGATCCAGCCCTATCAGTGACTTATTGTGGGACCTGTCCCTAGACCCTGAGGCTCACTGAGTTTGAATTCTCTTTTCTATAAAGTGAAGGAATTATATGTACCACAGTTTCTCAGTTAATTTCTGATTCTCAAATTTTATGTTTCTAATATAAAGAGATAACTAAAATAGTCTTGGTATTTTATTAGCTGAGTTCTTCATCATTTCAGTTGAGAGTCATGCAGAAACCTTTCTTTCCTCCACAATTGCCCTTGTATTGAAAGTTTACTCATATATTAGCTGAAGCCACCACATCCATCAGTAAATGGAGAAAGAAGTTGGGGATTCAAGGGTTAGAACATGGAAAATGGATACCTTCAGTAATCAGGTATGATGAGAGAGTAGCTTACCACAGTCAAGAATTTGAGGAAATAATGCCATTATCCAAATAAAAAGCTAGAAAATATTGTGAAAGATACATTCGTCAATAAAAGATATCCTTGAAAGGTATGTATGTATATACGAACACACACATTATAAGTTTTCCTTGAATTAAATCAAGCCATTGAGAAAAATTACACAGTGTCCTTGCTATTGAAACAATGTAGTAGTTTTACAACTTATTTTAGTAGTGATGACCTTATGTTTTTCAAATATCTGTTTACAAATGATAGAGATGGTAAGTTTTAAAAAATTATCAATACAAATGATATGGGAATAGTAGTTGTAGTACTTTTTTCAAATGTAAAGTGGCTATGGTTCTATTTTCTGTATCTTGTCAGTATCGGTCACACCTCACGGTGTGACTCTTCTACACGTAGAAGCATATCAGCAATGTTAAAGAAACAAACCAGATTTTAATGATAAAATAAGCCATTAAAGTGTTACATGTGATGTGATAGTCCTTTTAATGTATTTAATGAATTTTCACAATAAATGAAAAACAAAAAGAGATACTTCTAGGGGAAAAAATTGTATGCCTGATTAAAATATGAGCCTTATTTAAGTCTTCTGCAAACCAGTTGATTAGGCAGCTGACAGCAAAATAATATAATCTCCTAATCTTGTTACGTCAGTTTCTTCCCTGACAACGGGTTACTTTTCTATAACTTTAAGCAGTTGGGGAAAAACTTCCCTAAACAAAATAACATAACTTCTGTTATATGAGATTTGTAGCCATTTGATTTTATAAGCACCTTTTTTTTTTGTTTGTTTTATTTTATAGGCTAAAGAAGAAACAAGGGTTACCATTTTTAGCCACTAGAGTTCTTAGAACCCTTCAGGGAGTTGGCAGGCAGGGAGGGAGCGGGATCAAGGCAAGTCTTTAGTGAGTTCAGACATTACAGAGGCTGGGAACGTTTTTAGCCTTGGTGGACAAAAGCTGCCTTTTGGCTCTGGCATGAAGTCTGGCAAGTTACACCAGACCTGAGGTTCTTATTTCCTCTGATCAAAAGATTATGGTTCTCCTGCCTTCCCCTCCCTCCACTGCCTCCCAAGTATGTGGCACAGTTGAGAAGGACCATTTCAAAGAAATAATGGGCATCTCTTAGGAAAGACTTGTTGATGTATTAAATCCTTATATATACTGAGAAATACGTCCCCCAGTGTTCTGTACAGACACTTGACTAGTAATGGAGATGGAAAACCATAGCTGTCACTCTGTAACATACTTCTCGGAGGAGCCAGAGCAGGGAAACATGGATCTTTCTCTGTCTTCTTGAAAGCCAGTATCAGTTTCAGCAGGAGTACAGATTTATAGCATCTCTTGTTTCCCTCAGTGTCTTCTGGGCCCTGAATAATACATTAACTGTCCCCTGTGTTAGGAATGTGGAGTTAAGATGCTGACCCTTGCTTGCCTCTCTGTATGATTATAACTTTCCTTTCATACTGAAGTCAAGATGTGCTCAGTGCAGCCCTTCTTTGGGTCGGCCCCTGGAGAGCATTATGTGCCTCCTTTGACAGCTACGACGCCACGGACATCAGGTGTGCAGCCAGGGTCACCCTCTGAAGGATCAGTCACACATTTTTCAGTGCCGCTGTGATTTCAGTTTAGTAGCTTGTGGCTGCCATATAAACATATCCTTCTAAGGTGAGTTTAATATATCAATTCTCTTCTCCACCCAGTCAACACACATCAGTCTTAATCGTCGATATGCAGGTACCTTCCCACTGATGAATTTCACACAGTCACCTCTTCCAGAAGTGTTCTTGTACTGTTCTTCTGAAACAAAAGCTAGTATTTACACCATCAGTAGCATCTTCTTAAATGATCCAACACTCTGTCTTGTTGAAAATGTGCGCATTTAAAAAATATTAATATATAGCAAATTCATTTTGTTTCATAATTCCATTCAAATTCTGGTAATGTTTTCATGGTTTGATTTTTATATTCTTTTGTATATTGTATTAAGACATTAACCTTTTTGTTTTTGTTTTGTTTTCACTTTAGGGGACACTTAACAAATCCACTAGTTCAAGAAGCTTAAAATCCCTTGACCCTGAAAACAGTGAAACTGAGTTAGAAAGGATTTTGCGTCGCAGAAAGGTGACAGCAGAAGCAGATAGCAGTAGTAAGCCGGTTTGAATTCTCCACAGTCCTTCTCTTCATCTCTGAAACATCTTCTTCTAAGTCTCTTTTAACATGAAACAAGCTTTTAAAAATTATTATTAAAATATTTATTTTTAATATGAGTGAGAAGTATGGGATGGGTAAAGATATTTATGGATATCTCATAAGAACTCTTAGATATTTTTATTTATTGGTATGTTTATTTATTTGTAGGTAACCAGGCATTTATAGATCTGCTTTGTTTAATGCAAGATGCCCTTGTGTAAAGACATTCAGGAAGAGTTTTGGCAACAATATAGCATCAAATACAGGCTCTGGAGCCAGACCGCCCAAGTTGGAGTCCTAGTTCTCTTGTATACTAGCTGGTTGCCCTTAAGCAAATTACTCAACCTCTTTGTGCCTCAGTTTCTTCATCTATAAAATGAGAATAATAAAAGCACTGCTTCATAGGATTATTCTAAAGATTAAGTCAATATGTGAAAAATGCTTAGCAATGTGCATGGCACGAAATAAGCAGACAATAATTAGTAGTTGCAGTAGAAATTACACATCAGTTACAAATGCAAGAAAATCATCCTTACTCTTTGTATCCCTTTAGCTTAATGTGCCTACTTGTGAACTGAGTGACTGGGAAGTTCCAGCTCTGTCATCGACGATAATGTACCTACCATCTGAGCAAATCTCGAGCTCACAGTTTGTATTTGTGTGACATTAGGTCTGTATTAGGCCTCAAAATATTTCCCAGAACTGTGCGTGTCTTCAGTGGTTTCATCAGCTCGGTCATGGGAATTAATGGAAACCTTTATGAGATTTCCCCTTGTGGCCAGGTAGGAGGCCGGCTTCAAAAAACTACCTTAAAGTAAAATTAATCAGCAGCCACAGCTAATGGGCTGAGGCTTCTAGATTGAGTTCAGTCAGCTTCAAGTAGTCTATCATAACAGTTTAAATCTGGAAAATACTGAGTCACAGTGACCAAATTTAAGTAGCTAGAATATTAAAGATGGGTTTTTGAACATCAAGTTCTAATGTTCAGAGAGAGATTTACTCAGACAATTGAGTAAATTGATTCCTCGAACCCAGAGTGGTTTAATACCAACCAAACTTCTGTTATAAAAAGAGGAAACTTTTGTTTTCTTTAAAAAAAAAAAATCAACCATTCAGTTTTTAGGTTGGTTTGGAGGTTCTATTATTAAAATCTGACAAAGATTCTCCCCCCTACTGTGCCCCCCAAAACAACTACCTCAGGAAAATTAAGGGGGTGCCACAGCATTTTTTTTCTTAGGATGGCTTTGCGAGCATTATGCAGCCTCCACGTAACATATAATCGTTATTCATTTTGTGACTTAATCAGTGCTTGAGTCATCCTTTTCATCATTTCAGCCTTAAAGTGCTCATGTAAACATTGCTATTTTTAAGGACTTTGTTGAAGTGCCATTTTAGTGCTCTGTCGTTCACATTTTGTGTTTTGCCACTGGCTTTTTTGTTCCTCCAGAAACATTCTTACTTCACTCACAAATTTGGTCAAAATGTGCAACACTCACATTTCAGAGTTAGTTTTCAATGGAAGAAGTGAGCAAAGGTTTTTATTTCAGTTAATACGAAAATTTGAATATTTCAGAGTACAGAAAGGAACACATTTCGTGTACATGGTGGGAATCTTTCATTTTATGTATTATATTCCACCAATATACAAATACTTGTATTATTTTAGGGCAGTTAGAGTAGAAAATGCATATTCAGTAGAACCGTTAATAAATGAATAGAAAAATGAGAACTCATTGGTGAGGTAGAGAGCAAATACACGCTAAGAGAGTGACTTGTAATTGAGTAAAAATTTCCTTTGAGTTTCCTAATAGCCAAAGCAAAAGACAAAAAAAAGGAAGGAAGCAAACTTACAAAGTCTTATCATCTAAAAAAGAAATCATACCATTTTTTAGGTGGTGAAAACATTTTTCTATTATCAAACTAGAGGTGGCTTTTACCATGTAAGTATTTTTACAAAGGCTGTGGAGCGACAAATAAAAATTCCAGGGGGGAACCTAAGGAAGAAAGTAAAGCCGCAGAGCTGCATGGGGGGAGTCAGGTGACAGAGGTGAGGAGTTGGATAGGTTGGTGTCTCAGGTACTTGAATCTCTGGGGTGGTTTTCTTCTGCCCGCAAAGGCTTATGGGAAAGTAAATGTGAGGTCACCAGTAGAGAAAGGAAACGTCAGAAGAGAGACAGCCTGAGAGTTTGCAGAGCTAAGATCTCAGGTTAATGGTCATCTTCCCCAGGGACAAAGGATGTTGTACCCTTTTCCTTAGGATTTTTCTTATGCATCTAACTGATGCTCCCTTGTTTTACCTAGCCTTGTGGCCTACCAAACTAACATTTCAAAGAGCGGCAAGTGCCTCTTAGAGAACATTGGGCGGCTTAAACAGGATACAGTAATAATAATCTTAAACAGTGTACATTTTAAAAAATGTCTCTTTGTACACAAGAAAAATAGAGCTGTAGCTTAGCTCACTACTCTCCTTCCTTTTTGCAGAAAATGTGTTGGTATATTCAGAAGCAGATCTTTCTTACAAGGACAGGTTGTTTAAAGCTACCTAGTGTTGTAGTCAATGCTTACCCAAGGGCAGAATAGAGCTGATCAGAAGCAAATCTTGAATTCAACTTCGTATTTATATTTTCAGTAACTCTAATATTAATTGGTCTTTGTGTTCTGCCGTTCTCTCTTAACTGCCACAGCTCCATGCAACATGAGGCTTGACATAGCTGGGAGGAAAAGGCCTTTTTTTTTTTTTTTTTTTTCCCCCCCTCTGAGACGAAGTCTCTCTCTGTCACCCAGGCTGGAGTGCAGTGGCGTGATCTCGGCTCACTGCAACCTCTGCCTCCCGAGTTCAAGTGATTCTTTTGCCTCAGCCTCCCATGTAGCTGGGATTATAGGCGCCCACCATCACACCCAGCTGATTTTTGTATTTTTAGTAGAGACAGGGTTTCACCATGTTGGCCAGGTTGGTCTCTGACTCCTGACCTCAGGCGATCTGCCCGCCTCAGCCTCCCAAAGTGCTGGGATTGCAGCATGAACCACCACGCCCAGCCAGAAAAGGCCCTTTAAATCAAAATATCCAATAATGTCCAAACTTGTCTGCCTAGAGAGTATAGGTGAATTAAATAGGGAAGATAGAAACTAATGCTTTGTAAACTGGGGCTTCCACTAGAACAGAGAGGTCCTGTGTCACCTGTATAGAGCAAGGCTCAGAGAGGTGTCCAACAGAATGGGTTCACAAGTTTTTAGTCTCTCTTAGGTAGGTTTTTCAAATTAGACCTTCATTTTTAGAGTTGATATGTTACACTGTTATATTGAATACATCAGGCACATTAAATCCAAATGTAAGAATAGCATTCCAGAGCTTAATACCAATAGTCAGGGATTAGCTAGCATTTTGGATTATACCCACTAGTACTTTCCATCTTAAGATGATCTGACATTTGTTAGGGATAGACACCCAAGAGACACCCAAGTTTTGTGCTTTTCTTACTGGCACATTTCGAGGTTATCCTCTCACTTTATTTCTAGAAATAGTCATTTAATTTGCATATTTGTGACTTATGTCATAAATCTCTTTGTTTTAAAAACATTTTCCTTCTGAAGTTTCAAGAAGTACTTACTAGAATCATGCTTTGAGGAAAGCTGACTAGGATAGAATCTTTCCACCTAAAATTAGGGACTGGCTTCAATGCCCAGAATTTTTAGATTGATATGCCAATAATTCCAGTAACATGTTTTATTACTGTTTTTAAATCCTGTCCTAAAGAGCAGAAAAGTCCAAAAGGTAAATAGCCAAACTCTTTCCCACTTAATTTTTATAATTTTGTGTCTGTGTTTTAAGAGGAAATAAATCCACTTACTTCTCATTCACATTAAAATGAAAATGTTCATAAAAGCTGTTTAATGCTCAAGAAGCCTTCATGAGCCTTTTAGAAAGAGCCTTTTGACATTGTTCTGTTTTCTGTTTAAAATGCAGAGCTAAGTTTTGGGAAGAATTAACTCTTGAGAGGCGAAATGGTTCAAGTAGGGCTGTCAGAAAGCCATACTCTATGAGAGGAAAAGACTTTTCACAATTCCACTATTACTAAGGAACCTGGTCAGTGAGGGAATTGTGGCCTGGGATTTTGTGTTTTCTTAAAGGTTTGTGCGCAATTTCTCAGTGTGGTCCTGATAGATTGAAACGTAGTAGTACCACCAAAGCAGAGCAGATTTCCAACAAGAACCTTTTCCAGCATGCTCTTGAAATTTTAACAAACGTGGCCTTTTCACTTCTTGAGGGATTTTCAGCTAATCTGTTTTTCAGTACCATATTAATAAGCATCATACAGAATTATTAAACTTGAGGTATGTGTTTGGTTTTAAGGTCCAACTGGGATATTAGCAACCTCAGAGTCCAAATCCATGCCAGTGTTGGGTTCTGTATCCAGTGTAACAAAAACAGCCTTGAACAAGAAAACTCTGGAGGCAGAATTCAACAGCCCGTCCCCCCCAACACCTGAGCCAGGTGAAGGGCCCCGTAAATTGGAAGGATGCACAAGTTCCAAGGTTACGTTTCAGTAAGTAACGATGCTCTTTACTAAGTGGTGTATAGAAGAATCTGTAAATGACTAACTTGTGTGTTTCTTTGATTTGTTTCTCTTTAGAGAGATTTTGATTTGGCTCGCCAATAAATTCTCTTCTTCTTTTCATTTGATGGGCCAGCTTTTCATTCTAGGCTCCTAGCTAAGAGATCTCATTCAGATCTAAAGCAAGTACCATGTACAAAGAGAATTACTTCCCCTAAACTGGTTTGGTAATCAGGTTCTTCTACACAAAGAATTGATCTGGATGATACAGACTCTGCATCAGGAGACACTTAATCAGTCTTCCAAGATTAAATACATAGATCATCCCTCTTAATGGATGAGCAGCCCAAGAAGATACTAGATCTTTCAGAGGCTACTTAGAAGGGCACGCTTTTACAACCGTCTTTTCTAGTCTTCAGTTAAAGATGTGCCTAATATTGCTCTATCCTGAAAATGAAAACATACGATGTAAAGAGTTATCTGTATAGACTTGCTTCAGAGTGGCACTTTGATTGTCAAAGAGTTAATCCTGCTATTGAATGCGTTTCAGACAGATCTAGTGGAGGATCAATTTGTTTTATAACAATGGCAGCTCTTTCTGAAATTAGTCTACAGTTTTGCTTTAGTTCTCTTGCCAGGATGTCAGCTAGTTTGTCACTTAAAGAAAAGGAAGAGGTGAGACAAATCAGATCAGCCAAATATTGTAATCATGGTTAATTAAACCTCTGATTTCCTGTCCTATCAAGAGAGAAAGAACCCCTTTTTTGTAACTCTAGCTGTCTTAGCTTAAAAGGTGAAACCTGGACAAATGAAGTTGAAATTCAATTTGGATCTATTTTTGCCCACTGATATTTTCTTCCTGTCTTGCATTCTCTCATTGCTACTATTAACTTTGTTTTCTCTTCTGGAATGAATGGCCTTCTTTGCTGATTTACAGTTTTATCTAATTTCACTGTGTTTAAAAGCACATTTTCTCCTGTAGTCATGTGTTTCCTTTCTTTTGACTAGAGTCATTTGAACAGTTCTAACAGAAAGATGATCTATATTCATTCTTCATCTTTCCTATTAAATTTGTTTAACACCTAATTTGACATCAACAATCTGGCTACATTTGAACCAATATCCCGACACAAAAGCAATTTGGCTGAGACAAGTTAGTTTCTGATAAATGCTTCAGTGTGTGTGTATAGATTTTTTTCCTTTACCATTTTACACAGATAATCTGAATCAGAAAATACTGCAACTCCTTCTTCCTTTTGTCTGCCTTTTGTTCTCCAAAAGTAAGTGGAAATTACATTTCCAAGAAAGGAAATGAAATAATTGCAGGCCCAAGGTCTGCAAAATGTGTGTTGAATTGACAGTGAAAAGGATCCATGTGTTGACAGACACAGTTGTTAGATGCCATAAAGGCGGATGTGAAGCTCAATTTATTTCTCATCTTGCTTGTTCAATGACTGCTTAAGAGACACATTCCAATTTAATTTATCTACTTAAAGCTCTAATACAAATACTGTGGACTGCTGTATTAACTTTTAAACTTTGTAACCTAATGCTCGATTATTTGGTTCTTGACATTCTTTAGCTAAATAAAATAACTGATGCTGTGTATTTTCATATTGACAGTAATTTATCAAATAAGAGCACCTTTCTGGAAAAATCTGTTTCTTTTTTTTTTTTTTTTTTTTTTTTTTTTTTTTTTTTTTTTTTTTTTTGAGACGGAGTCTCGCGCTGTCGCCCAGGCTGGAGTGCAGTGGCGCGATCTCGGCTCACTGCAAGCTCCGCCTCCTGGGTTCACGCCATTCTCCTGCCTCAGCCTCCTGAGTAGCTGGGACTACAGGCGCCCACCACCGCGCCCGGCTAATTTTTTTGTATTTTTAGTAGAGACGGGGTTTCACTGTGGTCTCGATCTCCTGACCTTGTGATCCGCCCGCCTCGGCCTCCCAAAGTGCTGGGATTACAGGCGTGAGCCACCGCGCCCGGCGGAAAAATCTGTTTCTTAAGTATAATTAGACTATCCAGATTGAATCTGAGAATTCTGTGTATGTATAGGGTAATTATTTACCCAGATAGGCACACTTCATTCGTTTATGTTTAAACCTTTTAATGACTAAAAGAAGTTTAATTTAATGTAGTTACATGTAAGCTTTAACAGTTTGTATCGTTTGTCAGAATCCCCTGAAACTGGCCTAGCTTCCAGGAATGAGAAGGGTTATTTTCAGTGCTGTTTCTGGCTGGCTTTGACTAATAAGTACTCTATTATACTAACCACATTGTCTTACTTTATAGACTTGGCCTGTCAAAGCACTTTGAAGTCGGGTCAGCAATTAATAAGTAAAATATTTCCTTTGCTTTTAAAAACTGTCTTTGCATTCTAGTAGTTACACTTCTGTTTCGATCTGTGGCAACACCACCGTTAGTGTTTCAGGTGAGTGGCGCTATTGGCTTTTGACCTCAATCAAGGTCAAGGGAGGATGCCAATGACAGTTGGCTCTAATACAGACATTACTGCCCCAACATATGTATGCATGTGTGCTCTCTCTCTCTCTCTCTCTCTCACACACACACACACACACACACACACACCAGCCCCAGCCACTGTAACTTCCCTTCCCCCTCCCCTTTGGCCTCTTTGTCCCAGTACCACTTCACTCTAGGCCCTTTGCTGCCTGTCGTGGTCTTCTCTAAGAGCTGCATGGCTTACTCCCTCGCCTCCATGGATGTGTTGCTCAAATGTTATCTTCTTAATGAGGCCTACCCTGGCCACCCTATTCAAAATTGTAACTCCTCTTCCCTCAAGCTCTGATTCCCCCTTATCCTACCTCATTTCTCCCTAGAGCAGTTATCACCTTCTGACTTACTATATACTTTATTATATTTATTGTTTTATTTTTTTCTCTCCCCCACTGGAATGTAAGCTCCATGAGGGTAAGAATTTTTTCCTGTTTTGTCTATTGGTGTGTCTTACACACATGGAACGATTCCTGCCATATGGTAGGCTTTCAATAAATTCTTTTTGAATACATGAATGAATGAGCACATTTTCAGTATGACTAAAACAGTAGAATATCAACTACAATACTCAATCAGCATTCTCCCGTTATTCGACAGTCACATAGGCACATGAGCTTGATATTAGAGGTTTTTGTTGGTTGGTGGTTTGATTGAATTATTTGGTTTTAACACATTTTTTAAATGCCTGGAAACCATTTATATTCAGCTCAGTCTTGCCTCTCTTTTTTGCCATTGTACCTACTCCAAATTAAGTTACCAGAGACAACAGAATACCCAGTTGTAAAAGAAAGATTCAGCTGTGCTCATTTGATTGGCCTCAGATGGGACAGGAAAGTTTTGAAAACTGCCAAGAAATGTTTTAAGTGTAAAGGTAGAGACAAAGATGTTTTCTGCGTAAGATCTTCACTTAACCAGAAAATTAAATAACATCACACTGTACCTAGAAAGTTTTTTTTCTTTTAATAAATTCCTAAAATCAACATATGTACAGATTCCATATAATTGAGTAACTCCTCTCTGGTAAATTATAAAGTCAAAGATATGCTGATTTATTTCCTAGGGACCTATAAGAAGGCAAGAAACACTTTTAATGCTTAATTATAAGGATTAATTAAAATTAATGTTCTTGTCACCAACATACGCAAAGCAAGGGTTTTTTGTTTTGTTTTGTTTTTAAGAAAAAAGAAGAAAAAGAAAGGAAAAGATAATCAGGGCTTGGGAAAGCCTAATTTATTCTGCTTCTATTTTAAGAATAGCTTCAAAATGTGTCCTGTTAATTATTTCTAATAAGTATATACCATCTAATCCTAGTATCTTAAATCTCACAGTAAATGTGAATGTTATGAATTCCAATTGGTTATAATTTAGATCAGAATTATGCTCATCATGTCCCTTTATGCTATAAGAGGTAAAGGGCTGGCCAGGCACATTAAGTGCAAACCTCATTTTTGCTTTCATGCTCTTTCTGTTGATTAAGATTAAATCTGATAATGTTAAAATATAGTAAGATATTTTATTCACTGATTCAGGCCAATGAATGGGTGGGAATCAAAGAGAGAAAATTCTAAATTATAGAATTTTTTTTTTTTTTTGAGATATAGTCTTGCTGTCTCCCAGGCTGGAGTGCAATGGCATGATCTCGGCTCACTGCAACCTCAGCCACCCGAGTTCAAGCGATTCTCCTGCTCAGCCTTCTGAGTAGCTGGGATTACAGGCACCCGCCACCATGTCCAGCTAATTTTTGTAGTTTTGGTAGAGACAGGGTTTTACCATGTTGGTCAGGCTGATCTCGAACTCCTGACCTCAGGTGATCCACCCTCCTCGACCTCCCAAAGTGCTGGAATTACAGGCGTCAGCCACCACGCCTGGCCTAAATTATAGAATTTTTAAAAGAAACTCTTTTACTTTCAGACAGCTATAATACCTGGCAATAGAATAATTAAGTGTTGCCCAGGGTCAGAAAAACAATGATTTGTATTTTAATCAATAAAAGCCTGTAGACAGGACAGGGAGTAACAAGGAAACAATGTAATTCATTTTCTAAGCCAGTGCCTGTCCACATATGCACAGGGTGGAAAGCAGCATCCAGTTATTTCCAAGACTCGAACTCTAAAATCAGACAGAGTAGGGTTCAGATCCTGGGTCTGCTGTTTAGGTATTTGTGACCCTGGGAAAGTTATATAATCTATGACTGAATTTCCTGGTGTGTAAAGTGACGGTAGTAATGCCTGCCCTGTAGGATTGTCAAGTAAATTAGATCATATAGGAAAAGCATTTCAATAAATTACTTTCCTATCTTATCTTACAATTATAATGCTGGGATAATGGATCATCAAGGACCAAAGCTAAGACACTAGACCCCCTGGGTTTCTGACTGGGCCAGATGACTTGGACAAGTCGTTTAACCTCTCTGTGTTTTGTTTTCTTTTTGTTGTGTTTCTTCTAATCTAAAATCGAGGCAAGTAGGTTATGTACTGTACAGAGTCCCTTTCAGCTTTCGAATCCCAGTAATTCCTAGCAAATGTGTTCACTTGGTAAAGCTGTTCACAGTTAGGATAAGGAGTAAGAGGCACATACTTCCTAGTTACGTGTCTCTCATTGTAGTTTTTATAGAAAAACACAAACCCAGAAATGTAAAATAATTAATTTTTAAAATACATCCTCAGAACTGACAAGTCTAAATCAAAATGACTGACTGTTATCTTTTAGAGTAGTACTCTCAGGGGTCAGCCCTTCACTATTGCCCCAAGTGCTTTTAGAGGTTAGAAGTACCTGATCACAAGCCAGGCATGGTGGCTTACACCTATAATCCCAGCACTTTGGGAAGTTGAGGCAGGCGGATCACTTGAGGTCAGGAGTTTGAGACCAGCTGGGCCAACATGGCAAAACCCTATCTCTACTAAAAATACAAAAATTAGTCGGGCGTGGTGGCACATGCCTGTAGTCCCAACTACTCAGGAGGCTGAGGCGGGAGAATGGTGTGAACCCGGGAGGCGGAGCTTGCAGTGAGCTGAGATCGCGCCACTGCACTCCAGCCTGGCGAGACTCCATCTCAAAAAAAGAAAAAGAAAAAGAAAATCCAGTATATGTCAGTGTGGGTCAGATTGCCTTCCATTTTAATCCTATGTGAGATATCTGAAACATGTTAACTCTTATCAACAGAATGCCTAAGTCTGATGTTCTTGGTTGATATAGGTATAATAAAGGAAAAAGCATGTTGGGGGGAAATGCCAAGAAACTTCCATTCTGTGTGTGTGTGTTTTAAGTTAATACTTCTATTACTCTTTATCAATGTATATTCATAATAAAATAATATCCGTCTAAGAGGAAATGTGCTGAAATTATAGTAGGCAGGATGTATATGTTAGTTATAGATGGAGGCTATCAGTAATGGAACCAGCTTCCAGTTTGGGGATGGAGGGTTTTGGAATTTGCTTTTGTGTTGTTGTCACTGTATTTCACTAACATATATTAAGCCAGGTGCTTTTGTGTATTATTTTAATTCTCCCAAACTTATAGATTGGATATTATCCCCATTTTACAGATGAGAAAACTGAGGCTCAGTGAGGTAAACAACTTGCCCAAAATTACACTTCTAGTTGACATTTAGTTCAAATTGCACTTGAACCTTTTAAACTTCATCTCCAAAGCCAGTGCTTTTTGAACTATGGTGTACTGCGTTTAGTGTCTTAAGAGCTTAAGGAAGGGGAAAGAAAAGAATGACCATAAGATTCCTTCTATAGGAGGTGATGATTCTGCAGTTAAGTTGCTTCATTGACCCTAAGATACTCACATCCTGTTCCTTAGACCGTACATACTTACAGGGAGTTTCATGTCTTCCTTTTCTCATTCTCTAAGGCTAACCTAAGCAATTTAAAGATCACTTGTCAAGGGAGGAAAGTAAAACGGAGTTCTGAAAAGGAGAGCCTATCTGAATTAGCAAAAAGTCTTAAAGAATAATTGGAAAGAAATTATTTCATTCTTTTTCATGCCAAATGTCCAATAAAGGGCCATGCTTCAAAATAAATTTTAGAAATTAGCCTGTCAGAATACCAGCCTTAAGCTACTTTAGTCTTCAGCATAAGTTCCATTTGCACATTTTTTTATTTTATTGAACATTTTAACCATGCTGAGAAATAGTTTTTTCCCAGAAGTCAGATACCTTGAAAATTTCTGACCGTAATCATTGAATTAGAAAGATGCTTTTACTAAATGATAGTATGATAATATAAAGGTGAATCACTGTCCGTGAATCTAGTTTAAAAATATACATTCTAAAGCCCCAAATACATTTTATTATTGTATCCACTTTATTCTATACCTTTTTGAGAGAGCTTCATGTTTGGTCAATTACTGGTTAACTCCTTTGAGTTTGTGTTTATCCATTGGTCATTATGTTTTAGGACATTTTTATTATAAAGACAGCCAGGACACGTGGGCCTTCAGTATGGAGAAGGAGGTGAGCAGATCTTAAAATGTGTCTGCATCACAGTCAGGCAGAGGCTTAAGAGTATCATGTTTTCTTGCCATCTTGCTTTTCTCCTGAAACCATCTTATCTGAAAGTGGCCCTGCTTGTCTGAATTAAGCTTTTTCATCCATATTCACACTTTTTCAATGAATTACTTTCAGGAAGGTGGATATCCTACTAACAGTTGCAATTAGACAAGGTAGTCAGCCTCAAAGATGATTTTTCATTTTATCTAGTTACTTCTATAAAATCTTACTTCAAAAGGGAGAGCCCCTTTGCAAGGGAACTCCTGTTCCATTTTAACAGTGTGGTTTGCAGTGCTTTCATAGCTGTGTCATCTTGGTCATTCTCAAAGATCCTTTTAAGCCACAATTAATTGCCAGAGACTTTTCAAGTTACCATTTTTCTAATTTATCATGCTTCTCTTCACCCCAGGTCCCCTCCAAACTGTAAGCTTTATCAAGCTCTTTTAAATTTCCTTTGTAACTGCCAGACAGGCAGTTAGTTCGCTTTTTCGTTTGGGGGAGTCAAAAGAGGTTACATGCTGCCCTAGAAGAATTTAAAAAACAAAAACCCATGTAGCAATTATAAGACTTCAATTTCAATAGAAAATTGTTCATTTCCAGTGAAACCATTTTTATTTTAATTTGCATTTAATTTCTATGTCTGTGGTATTTCTAAATACATGTGACTTTTGGCCCCACACAGATTTATTTTTGTAAGAGTTCATCTTGTTTGGGCCATTAACTGATACCAAAGGGTAGTTGATAAAAGATAAATTTTAGATGTCTCTTGGTTGGTGTGACCAGTCAAACATTTCCATGAAAGAAAAAAAATCTAATTGCCTTTCAGGTTTTGAATTAAAAGTAAGATTGATTTTTATCATTGTTTGACCTCTAACTGGTCTCTTCATTCAGTATTTCTAATGTGATACTAATGTAGAAAAATGAAATAGGAAGGTACAGCTTTTTAATTTACTGGAGCTAGATGATCTGAGCTATTTTATTTTATTTTGTTTACTTTCTGTAATCCTATGAAAGAGTATGAGCTTTTGAAATACATTAGCAAATAAAAATTGAGATTCTTAACTTACTTTAGGGAAACTTGGCATAAAATTATTCTTTCAAACTAATTATCTCAGCTGGAAATTAATTTAATTGGCCATATAACCATTCCTTAAGAGAGGTTTGGGGTCATGTTTTGTTCAAATGGAGACTGGGAAAGTTCTTTCAGTCCTGGGATGGAAAGCAGCAGTGGATTTTCTTCCTGGTTGATACTCCCACCCCCACCGTTTCCTCATAACCTCCGCTTCTCCGCTTTCTTTCTTTCTCTTTTGTGTGTGTGCGTTTGTTTGTGCGTATGTGTGTGTGTGCGCGCGTGTATGCGTGCGCACATGAGCGCCCATCAGGGAGGGGGAGGGAGGGCGCCTTCCCTGTACTTAGTAAACATTTGTTTCTGAGAAGAGACTACCAGCTAGCAGAATGAACTGCATGGACGTTACTGCTTAATCTGATGCTCTTATACAATTAAAGGATTTGCTCTGCTCTCAACTGTAATCTTAGTACTGCTGAATTGTGTACTGACACTGCAGGAAACAGCTCTGTTCAGCAAAGTGCTGCTACAAAGGTTCTCCATGTGCGCCTGTACATGGACAATTAAGTTTTAACAACAAAATTAGCAGAACAACTGGATGTTCTGGAAGTTGAGATCCCTTCACTTCATTTTTTTACCTCCCCCCGCTGCCAAGGAGTTATCCTGTGGACTGCCCGAAAGATCCGCCTGTCAGGATTGTCTTACAAGTGTTCTGAGTTGCTGTGCAAACAGCAACTTCCTCCAGATTAATTGTTGAGGATGTATTACACCTAGTGTAAAAATGACTGTTAAACTGCTGTTGAGTAAATCTCAAAATTACTGTTAAAATGCTGCTGAGTAATTCTCAATTTTCTCAAAGAATTAATTGCCTTCTAACATTTGCTTCCAGTTGCAAGCACCTATGATTTTTAAGAGACTTTGTATAAAATATATCATTTCTGCATAGAGAACCAAATTGCTTTTGGTACATTGTGGTTTTCTTAACCATTTTTCAATAGTCTCTACAGTGTTTATGTTTCCTTTTATTTGTGTATAGTGGAGTAGAGGGGAGGTTTTTTATTCAAATAGAAGAAGCTAAAGCTCAACTGCAATGTCAGATCTCAGAATAAACTGACCCAATTTCTGAAACCCAATAAACACATTTCATTTGTAATATTCTTTATTATATAGCTCTGTGAAAAGTAATTTATGATTTCTGATCTTAAAAGAGAGTTTTAAAAATACATAGTAAATAGAAAGAAAAACTATTACATTTTAAAAATATTTTCCTGAAAACATAGAATGAAAATGCAAGTATTTTGTGCATGGCAGCTGTTTTTAAGGAGCCAATGTTATATATGGGGAATTTTGTGGAAGACTTTATGTCTCTTAAAATATTTCTTGTAAATAATGTGGCTTTTATTAGCTGGAATCTGAGTGGATTTTCCATGATGACTTAATATTATGCAGAATTATGAAAAGCTATAAAACGAAGCCTAAGAAAAGGATCACCCACATTTCAGAATCTTTGGCTGAGCTGAAATCATAGTTCACGCATTGTCAGTGTTGCTTTTGCTGTGAGAATAGTCCAGATTTCTGAACCTCCTTGTGCCAGTGTATTTTAGATTCTGTAAATGTGTGCAGTCCAGCCTACACTAGAGGAATAGGATAATATTCCTACAAGGTACAAGGCTCCCTAGCATTGCATTGCGGTCTGGGAGGTAAGCTGTGTACTGGGATGCCTGTGCTGCAGTTACTCAGCTAAAAAAAAATATTGCTGAGCATAGACACAGATCTTTGCCCAGCCACTCTTACTTACGTTAAAAAGGAATTCTTGTTCATCTTGAGAGCAAATCAGCATATAGAGGCTGATGTCAGATTTTCAAACACAGTAGTATTCTGTTGTTTAACAATGTTAATAATTAAATCTACTTTTTCCACAAATAGAAGTGGACCCAAATTGACAAACTAATACATTCTTTGAGCTAAAATGAAGTTTTGAAAAAGTACTCAAAGCAAAAAAGAATTGAGCTTTGTTCTGCCTTTATTATATTTAAAAATACTGCTAGAATCGGTAGTAATATAGAAAGTTTCACCTTAGGTTTGAAACTTTATTTTGTGAAGTTTTGGATAAGTGTATTAAAATCTCCTGAAAAATAGGGTTTCCAAAAGAAACAATCAAAACTACCTCTGCTGTAATGCCACTACTGTTCACTGCAGTAACTGTATAAAGGGCTTGGAAAAAAATAAGAATCCTTATTTTTACACCAGAGAAAATATAAAAGCGACTTCCTCTTTGGAGTTTTTCCAGGAAACGACTTTATAAAGACAAATTTAAATCTTTCCGTTTTCTGTCCTTGAAGGTGGTAAATATGATTGCGGTTTTATCCATTTTTATTGTAAATGAGACAGAGTTCAGACCGTCCGGCTGTGCGTCATTTGTTGGATGGCTGCCACCGACTAATGCAGACATCCCACTGGGAGACCAGAGAAGAACTATACTTTGATTCACCAGATTGTGTTAAATAGTCCAGCTGTTGCGATTTGAAAGATAGTTACCTCAGAAGTGAAATAGAAATGAACTTGGCATTTATGCCTCAAACCATTTTTATACTGTTTGGCAATCAGCTTTTCAGAGGTAGCATTTTATAAAATAACTCTCACCGCTTAAAAGTTCATTCACTGTAATGTTCAGAATGTCCCACCTTTATATTATCAGTAAAATTAAGCTTGAGTGATATGCAGAATTTGCATGAAATAAGCATTTCCCCCTTCATTTCATGAGCTTTGATTGTATTCAATTGAGCTCAGAACCACGTCGATTAGGGCTCTTTTGGGCATTAGTTAATTTGAATTGCAGCCGAAATGTTAGCTAGAATGTTGTTGAATATAATTGGAACGTGGAAAGTTGATTTTGAAAGGAATTTCATTGAATGCAAACAATGATGTGCTTTTTAAAAATTAGAATGCTGCACTTTCATCTCTTGTAACACAGTCTGAGAAATCACTGAGTCCCCGTATGAAGTTCAGTGTTGGCGTGGCCACTGCCATCGTTCTGATTCTTCTGGTACCAGTACAGTCTGGAGTCAGGTCTTTCTTTTTACTAGTAAGTTGCCCCACCTGCTCAGGCCCCATATTTGGGCTCTCTTGCAGTAGGAGCACAGTAGCTGCTTTCTAAAAGGTCACCCAAGTTGTACTTGGGCACCAGGCTTCATAGAGTGGCATAGATTGGTATATTTCTCCTGGCTTTTATTTTGCTTTTTGGTTTTTGGTTTTGTCTTGAAATAGCCTTTGAGTACACAGTCTAATATGACCCATGAAAAATATCTATATGAATGGATCATAAATGACTACCGGTATGTTATGGTAAGAAATGGGAGGCTGAGGCAGAAGAATGGTGTGAACCCGGGAGGCAGAGCTTGCAGTGAGCTGAGATCGCGCCACTGCACTCTAGCCTGGGCGACAGAGCGAGATTCCATCTCAAAAAAAAAAAGGCGGGGGTGCAGATATTGGACAGGAAATCAAGATTCCATTAGTTTAGTCCTGTATCTGCTGCTAACAAGTTGTATGCTGATTTAACCTCACTCTTCCCTGGCCGCTTCATCTGACAAATGAAGAGGTTAGACTAGCTCACCATGGTGATCCCTGTCTGCCCAAGTATCCCACGATTTTAGTTTCACTTTATAAGTGATACTTGTAAAATTTAAGTTTTTACTTGCAGATTTTGCGGCATGCAGGAGACAGGTTGCCATTACTTTTTATAAGTACAGACATTTAATTCCTTATTGTGGTCTTAGTCCTTAGATGTTGCATTAAAGTAGAAAACCTGAACAGAATGACAGTATATTACAACTCCTATTGAAGTGTTGCATTTGAGCTTCCCTTGGGGAGAAGCTTCATATTTTACCCTCTAGAACCTGCCACCATGACTACTAGAGTGAGAACCTGGGTTCTTGGCACCATCACTGATGCGGCTCTGTGGCCCTTCCCATACAATAGGAATGAAGGTAGAATGAGGCCTAGGAGAAGGAAAAGCCTTTCATTCCAGGAGCCTTGGGCAGCTGCCCGTGGGAGCCAGGAGTGAACCTAGTGATGTCAAGCCAGAAGGAGCTACAAACCACAGGGGAGAAATTAAAAAGGAGGGATAGCTTGAAGGGGTAGACTTTTTATTTATAGATCTGGAAGATGGAGATGGAAACAGGGATTCAGAAAGAATGAAATCGGTAAACATGCCAAAAAGTAGCCTGTAGCCTCCTGTTTCTAGGAGAAGATGCCTTTGAGAAACAGCATGCTGTCATAGAAGAGGCAGAAACACGGAGACAGGAACTTCTGACTCTTGTTCTGAGTCTGCCACTGATGAGCCGTGTGGCAGACTCAGAACAAGAGTTCAAGCCCCATCATCCTCATCTGTAAAAGGACAGGTCAGACTAGACGATTGCCCTGGTCCCTTTCCACCTTCCATTGGGATTCTAAGGCAGTGGTCATTATCCTTGAGAAACCAGTCACTCTCCCTCCATGCCTAGCTTCAGAAAATGCCCACTGCACCTATTTCAGTGATAACAAAGGGGTTCTCAAATTGTAGCCTATAAGTGACTTAATAATAGATTAATCTGCAGTCAAGAAGCTTGCTTCAGGGCAGGGAAATCATTCTTTGGACTGAGACAATTCTAGGACAATTTCAGCCTGACAATACTAGGTTTATGAGTTTTCAGTTCAATCAACATCCATGCATTGCTGCTGTGGAGCCCAGAGAGCACTTCCTGGAAATGTTTAGCCCTGAGCTGATGAAGAAAGCTTTTTCTAGGATCTGTGCACCACCCCTTCACCTGCAGACACACACGAGCATGGAAACATCCATGGTAGTCCTACACAGAAGTGATGAAGGTTAGTACGGGTTGATGGAAGTTGCTCACCTAGAATGAGAGAAATACTACCTCCTTTGCATGCTGAAAGCAGATTGGCTGGCTTATGTAAGAGTGGGCCCAGGCCCAAGATTGTGAAGCCATCATACTGGTGACTCGACCTGCAGACTTGGATGGGACTTTCCCTGGAACCTTAGCTGGGCTGCAACTTTATTTCCTAGAATCCCCTCACTCATTTGTTTTCAGTTTAGAATTGCCCACAGATAAATCTGCATGAGATTTAGAAGGCAGAAGTGAAGTAGTTGTCTTAAAAAAAACTTTTTTTAACCCTCGGAAAGTCCGTGTAGGGCAGGCTCTGTTATAGCTTGTGCATGACATTCCTGATGTCCTGACTCACCTAACTGGCACGTGGCAGTGACTGGCCCACAGTTTCTCCAGCTCCCCACATTTCCTCGTCCAGCTTTTCCAAATCCTGGGACAGGTGTATGTGCAGCTCCTTGGGGAAGGCTCCTGCTTATCCTGCATATTGTCTTGCATCATCAAGATTGGTGCTTGTGAGACATAGATAGGTATAGCTCTAGTTTGTCCTCAGTCTCTGTCACTTTACAGCCACTTTCCCTCCCAACTGTCAGAACAGCTGACTGCAGGCCCAGTGTCAGACGCAGAGGCAGCAGATTACCTAGACTGCATGACTAGTGCCTTCCACTCCCTAAGGTCTAATTCCTCTGATCAGTCCTTAGCACTGCTCAGAGTTGTTCTGCTTCTCCGATTAGAGGCTTTTACATATTGTGTGGGTCAGAGACAGTCAAAACAGGTACCACTGGAGGAACTACAGCCCATTCCGATTCCCAAAGCATAGCGGCAGATGTCTGGAGAAGTAGTTCCTTGGCCAAGGTAGATGGACAATGTCATGGTGCCATAATCAGGCCAAAATAAAGGAATCTGTCCTCACTGCAGCACAGCCTGTACCCAGGCTCCTGATTATTTTTGTTTTTACCACCTCCAAGGAAGACAGTGTTTGTCACTTAGGATGATGACCGAGCCACACATAGGTAATATAACCTGATAGCCAGAGGGAGTGGTTTTTAAACATTTGGACTGATCTTACAGTACTGGTCAGAAAGTGAAAAAATCCAGTGTGGTCTTTGGGTTTGAGGTTTTGTGCCCGTGACTGGATCATGCAGGTTACTTTCACTTAGTAATTGATCATTTGTTCTGTTGTTGTTTTTGCAAGAGAGACATCCAGACCTACTCACACCCAAACCTTGATTTCTCCCCCTTAATTCTGAACCTTTCAGTTTATTAGTATTTGCCCTTTCGTTTATTCCACAAATGCATCTGTGCTAGGTACTGGGGATAGAATTGTGAGTAAAGCTAAATAGTCCCTGCCTCGTAGATGTTTACATGCTATTGGAAGAGACAGACAGGAAACAATTGTGGTAAGTCCAACGAGAGAGGTATTAGGTGGTAAAAGAGTGTCTCCTGCCAGCTGTGACCTGGTGAAGGGGTTAGAGAATAGTAGAAATCAACTCCTGGTGAGGGGCTGGTAGAGCAGTGGGCAGGCACTGGCTAGCAGTTCACTGGCACCTGGCGGAACACCAAGAGGTGGGATGGTGTTGTGCCAGGTCATGGTTAACAGCCAGTTCTCAGGGACAAAAAGGCCTGATCCTAGCATTTTCCAGAAAGACCAGAAAAGTCCGAAAGCCCCAGCCCTGCCCACTGCAGCTGCCTCCATCTTCAGGCAGCAGCTTAGCAGCCTGAACCTTTGGGTGTTTCAGAGATAACTGTTTCCATAAGGAAATCCACACCCATTCAGCCTGAGGAGCCATAGCTTCTTGCAGCAGAAGAGATGAGAGGAGTCGTCTGTGGAAAACCGCCTCTGAAATTCCATAGGAAATTTCTCAAGAAACCTGATTCTCCTTTTAGAAACATTAATGGTAACTTAGCATTTTAGCTTCTACTGTGACTCTCTCTCTGCCCTTGGTCCTACCGCCACCCCCTCCTGAAGTCTGACCAGGTCTCCTCTAGTTGGTAATAGCAGCAGCCGGCATGCCTCTCACCTTTCCATCAGTGATGAGGGGTGATTACTCCCCTTGTCCATGCAGGCTCCTCAGGGCTACCTTGCAACCAGCCATACCCAGGGACACGCAGGAGGGAAGGGAGTTAACTGGCTCCATCCAGCTAAGTGAGGGCGGGTGGGAGTCTGGGCAGCAGGCCGTGAGAGGTTCACAGTTTGTCCATGAGCTTTACGCTTCCTGAGAAGAGAATGCAATTGAGCAGGTAGGTGCATTTGGCTTTTTAACACTTCTGTAGTTAATCGCTTTTTCTCTGCCTTCTTTCTTCTGGCCTTGTGCTCCTAGTATCAGCTGTGTAATCCGATAGCTTCACTTTTACTTTTAAATGGCTGGCATCTCAGAGACTACTATATGCATGTTGACTAGACTTAGAACATTTTGGGTTGTATGTTGATCTGAATCCAGAATATCAGAGACAACTATTTTCTCTCTGCTTTTTACTTTTTTTGTCTAACTCTTCATCTCATAGGCCTCCCAGTAGCCTTGGATACAGGAAAAAATACATTGACGGTGAAAAACAAGTCGAACCAGTTGTAGTTTTAGATCCTGTTTCTACACATGAACCCCAAACCAAAGACCAGGTTGCTGAAAAAGATCCAACTCAACACAAGGAGGATGAAGGCAAAGTCCAACCAGAAAACAAAGAAGACAGCATTGAAAACGTGAGAGAGACAGACAGCTCCAACTGCTGATCCAGAAACCAGAAGCCTGACATGTTTGGAAGTCCTTTTCAATAAGCACGTGATGAGTGTTGGTATATTGGCATGGGCTGTAGACATTCTGCTCTGGTCTCTGTATTCAGAATACAGGTTTTTTTCTGGTGTTACTTTTGTAAGTAGCAACTATAAACATAAGTAAGCTGTTTAGCAAAACACATTCCTATTAGGTTTTGGTTATTTGATCTTTATAAGGATGATATTTTTTTTTCCTAGTTACTGTATTAAGTATGACTTCTTTTAGAAGGTTACAAAAAAAATGCAGATGTTGATACCTTTTTAGGAAATGTGCATACCACTCCTCAAACGGAATGCTGAAAGTTTGAGGTGCTTGTAAATAATTGGATAAACAAAACTGATCAACTTAATGTGATTTTTAAAGCCCCCAAAGAAGCTTCTGGTTTGGGTCTGATCCTCTTGATGGAGAAACTGCAGCAGCGTGGAAATTGTTGGGTACTGTGGCATACAAGTTATTTTCTACGGTAGACTGAGATAAACTTAAAACTCAGGAGCTGGCATCAAACTCGTAGTCCCATAGTCAGTCTTAATTACATACATTGTTAACTATTGGATGAAAAAATACATGCTATTGATTGTGTCCAAAGCCTCCCAAGGACCTCCGTGGGGATGCTCTGGTAGCCTGAATACAGAACTGAGGTGAAAGTCCAAACCTTGAATTTTACAGTAATATGTTGGTAAACCATGTGCTCTGTGCTATGAGTTAATTATGTTTTCCCATATACTAATGTGGCACAAGTACCATATTTTATCAGAGTTCTTAGGTACAGTACAGTGAAGATAAGTGACAAGCACACATTTTTCTTGCTTCACTGCTGTTCTGTATTACACAGGTTTGTTGTTGTTTTTTTAAAAAAAGAAATTAAGCGGTAGTTAGTCTCTAAAAATACAATGTTTCAGGCTACCACAGTGAATAAATAGAAATGTAATCAGGGATTTAAAAAAAAAAAAAAACTTATGCAGCTTTTCAAAGTTGATTGTTTCAAAATTGGTGTTTATTTAAAATAAGTGGTAATGTACTTGAATGCACTTTTTATGACAATGATTCAGTAATGGTAATTTTACTATTAAAGAAAGTGAAAGGTTTAGTTTTGTTAGCATGGCTCAGCATGTAGCTGTCAGGTGTTTTTCACCTAAGCGCAAAAGAAAATGATAGGAATAATTGCAGTAGTTGTATTGTATTGTATTTTTGCACGTGTGGTAAGCATAGGCTTGCAGAGGTGGGTAGGCAGGTACATGTACTTCCTAAATTTGGAGATAATTATCTTTCTGTAAGTTCGTTATGCTTGACTGTTTCCATGTTCTCCCAATGATGATTTGACAGTTACTTATCACTTTACTCATGGGGAATTAAAATGTAATGTTTTTCAACTGTATCTTTCCTTAACTGGATAATACTGCTATATGATATGCTAACTACAGACTGCATTAATTCATGAAACAAATTCTGTTATGTCCTGTAATTTGAACTCTCCTCACCACAACTTATTAAAAAGGCACCAATAGTTTTTCCCATTGAGGGTCAGTTGTGGTTATTATTAACGTTTGTGGTTTAGTTCCCCAAGCTTGACATTCTTTAATAGAAAATTGTATACGATTTGACAACTTTAGTAATTTTTAATAGTCCCTAAGATGGTTTATTGAGTTTTCTTTCATGTTTCTTTGTGCTGTCTTCCTTCTTGCATCTGTGATCTGTCTGCCAGGATGCAACTCACATACATTTAGGAATATAAAAATACACACACTGTCTTTCCATATTTCATCACACCACCAACAGAACAATATGGTTATCAAAACACCCTCCTTTCTAGAGTAAGAAGTTGCCCTTTGGGTGAAATGTGTTAGCTGGACTAGGGAACAATTAGTAACAGGTATTTTGAAAGTGTTCATGCCTTTTTTAAGCTGCTTACTTTCTCTCACTGTGATTACAAAGCATTTTAAATTAATTTGACATAAAGGTATTTGATGTAAGATATCCACTCACCTTTTTCTGCCTACAGTTTTTCCCTTTTCACTTTGGTTTTGAGGGGGTTTTGCCCCTGGCTGGGGTGACATTATCAATCAAAGCAAGGGATCCCAAATAGGAAGACAGAGGAGAGCTATGCTTGTATCTGCAAGGTATGTTCATAGCTATTGTACACACAAAACTTACATACATCCTGTTTACACGATTTTAAGTTGGAAGAGACTGCATCTTTATGTGTTTGATTTTTCTAAAAGGTTATTTACGCTTCCTTCTGTTTGGGAAAGATAAATTAAGTCTTGCGTGCTATAGAGGATTTTTTTTTTTTTTTAAATCTAATGTTGATGCATTTTATAGCCCGAGTAAGGCAAAGAGGTAGAGGTACTTTGTGCCATTGCTATTAAAGAAAAAGAAAATGTCTCTTTTTTTCTGGAAGAATAAGATTTTAATTAAAGCACTTGCACCCTTTTGTATCTGAGCTGGTCTCAAACAAAGTCCTCACCCACAGTAGTTTCAGCAGCTGAACAGTCCCATGGAAGTTCTGACTGGCAGGCATCCACAGGGCTGTTAGCACCCAGCCTCGTTTGCCCTGAGTAAGGAGGATGGACGCTTTGGCTCTAACTACTCACCAATAGTTGCTCCTTCCTTACCTTCTTTGTTAATGGTAAACTGCTAGAAATGGAGCAGTACAGGTAACAATTATTGTTCATTGTCTTTCCAGACCAGTTTTTGGTTGTGTGTGCAGTAAATGATAGTCTGTATCACAGCCTTAAAGTCTGGATTATTTTCCTAAATGCATACTCTACATGTTTAGTTATATTCGTTGTGGCATTGTGGAACAACATTAGCTTATATACCAAGAAGTTGTTGAGGATGGATAACCATCTGTCATTGTCACCGACCTTCGAAGACTCATCAAGCAGTCCCTGCATAAGGATTGGAGTGGTTTGAAGTTTCTCTTCCAAGCACTGACATTTCCCCATCCCACAGTCATTTTTAATTTGGGATATGACTGTTTCTTTCATTTCTTTCACAGATAATATATATACGATTATATAAATATATTTCATATTATATGTTATATAACACAGAGACAGAAAGCATAGATAGAAAGAGTGCCTAGCACCCTAAGAAATTTAAATTAAAAGGCTAATTATCCATTGGTGAGCGCAGTCTCGAGGATAGGTGAGTAAACTGCTCTGTGTTGAAGTTACACTGCTGACCTGGTTATGGTAATAAATCACCTCTTTGGTTAATTTCATTTAGTTATTTTGTTATTCGTTGTACATTTTTGCTCTGGTTTTAGTAATTTAATTATAATTTATATCACTGTTCCAGGGCATATTCTCATGGTGTGTGTGTGTGTGTGTGTGTGTGTGTATTTTTCAAAGGGTATGTGAACACCCAGTCATGTTTGTTCTGCTTTTAAAATGAATTTTCCTTCCAGTTTCTCCTACCCGTTGTTTGTTGCTAAGCATCAGGAGAGGCAGTAGCAGCCACAAACCGTGACACAGTTCTTCCAACTTAGAGTGACACCAACCAAGTCTCCTGCCCCTTGCTCTGAGAGAGTCTGCGCCTGAGCCAGTTTCAAATGATAGCGTTGAGAATAAGGAGTTGGCTTCGTTATGTGGAAATTAAGGTCCCTTGTTAGTACTCTTTAAAAGGAGAGATCTTCAGTGTGCTTAGTAAAAATTATAGAATTTATCAGAAGTCCAAACTTAGCCAACTCCCCTACAGGTCAGTACATAGCAATTTATATAATTTTTAGGAGAAGCAAATGGTAACCCTTTTAACAGAGACCCTAAATCATATAAAGTGGTTGGATATTATTCTATTTATGTTTGTGTCTGACTGTGTTTATTTCTGCTACTCCTCTGCTATAATCCCAACACTGGCTTACAAAAGAGGCAATTCAGGGAACGGATATGTCACATCATTTTTTTTTTTTTTATCACTTGCGGATTGCTTTTTAAATGCTGTAGTATAAATAACTGGGCATTTAATAACCTTGAGAATATTTATTCATTTACTGATGTGCTTATTCATTTATACTCATTCTTACTCCAAAAAGGATCCAAGAAGACTCACAAAGATAAAAATAATACAAGAAAAACTAAAATTTAAAAAGAAGAGGGAATTAGGGAAAAGGGAATTAAGGGTAGGAAAATGAGATGAAACTGTTTGGCTGTTAGAAAAACTAGTGACGCTCTCGCACTTCTGCGTGAGGTTGGCTACAAAAATGTGTCGGTGCTTTTCAGCACAGACATGTAGAGTAAACACAGAAGATGGACATCTGTTCCCAGCACAGAGAGCTTCTAGGGTCATTAGGTTTTTGTTCTCAGAGATGTTCTGATTGGTAAAGGATGGGGTGTTTGATTGAGTGTGGAGTTGACAACAAAAATATTGGCCTCTTTTACTGGAGCGTGCCCCTGAAAAACGGACAGGAGAGCTAAAAGACAAAATCTGCAGGGAAGTGTGGTGGCTGCAAAACAAAGTTCACAGATAGAATTTCAAGCAAGAACACCATATATGTAATTTACCAAACAGTGGAATTAGAAGAATAAAAACCACAGGAGTTGGTGAAGTTGAAGAGGAAACTCGATGTGGAGACACGGCGCCATACATCAGACGTCCCGGTCTACTAATACTGACGGTGTGGCTGGAACCTGGGGTGTCTACAGCCCTATCCAGAGGATGCTCCTGTTTCGGCTGATTCCTCTACACCTTGTGTGGGGAAGGTGGGTGCCAGCGGCTCCCTAGCCGCAGCAGCCTCAAGTGCCTCTGCAGCCTTTTCAGCTTCCTCATTAAAGTAAAAAAAAGTGCGTTCTTCATTGAAACCTATTAAAAAAAAAAAAGTAACAATAAAGTTTACGGTCTAATCCAGTGGTGCCAGCTTTTATATATTACATGAGTTGAAGGAGATCATCTTCAGTACTAGTCCAAAGGTGTCACATCACCATCGGAAAGGATACCAGAACCATTTACAACTGGGCCTGTATTTGGTTATATGTTAATTGTGCCATACAGATGTTCTGTTCGATTTTATTTGCACTCACATTCATTCTGGAACATTTGATGATGCATCACGGACTTTGGGCAGAGGCTTAGCAGAAAGGGTTAAGAGGAAGATGATGAACTGGGGGAAAGGCCAGTATTATGCACGATACAAGCCACTGCCAGCTGACTGCTCCCAGGGAAATGATGGCAGGCGAGGACCGCTCCAGTCAGGTCCTTCCATGTAAGTATTGACAACATTGTAATGGCTGAGCTTTTGCCAAGATTTCCTACTCGAAAGTGGGAGTGGGGAGATTTATTTTTCCAGTTTTGGGTCCCTTTAATAATGATTCACCAAGGCCGGTGTCAGAGAAATTCTCCTCCATCTGTTAATCCATTGTGGAATGCTGAGGGGGCTGCACTGTCACCAGAGAGGGGTGGAGCCTGTGGTCACCGGAGTCCTTCTGGGTGCCCTGCAGCAGCTGTTTACCTTGTGGTAACGTCTGGCTGGAACTGGCATCAGTCATTCAGGGAAGCTAAGGCCTCCACAAGTCAGGATGCCAGGAAAAATAATCAGATATGTGGAACAGTCTAATTTTACCTATTTGAAAAAAAACTAGCCCTTCTACTACACACTAAACACAGACTCTTTTGACTGCCCTTATGTGACTCAGAAATAGTCTCCCAATTATTTCTTTATTTTCTGAATCCTAGGATGCATTTCAAGACCGCTACACATGTTAAGCATGACGTTTATAATCACAGTTTCTATTGGTCTCTTTAAATGCCACTGCATGCTATATGCCTCCTTTTGGCCATCACAATCAGTAATATAAGAAAATAAAAATGCATATTTGGTGTGTTTCTCTCCAGTTACCCAGTATACAAGGTGCTTCTAACCATGCAGATTTACAAAGGTTTGATTTCGTTAAATGACTGATTTCTCTTGAGACCTTAACCTTTCCAAGGTATGTTAAAATTAACACACTGCCTACTTGTTTTTAAGTAAAACGATTTGTTTCCAAGAACCCCCAGGAAAGCGTCTGCCTTTAACTTTCATGGGCTATGCAGGGAAACCTTAAGTATAATTTGGACCATAACAAAAGGTAGGCTTGGAAATTCCGATCAATTAATTCTATTGAAGAGCATCGTGCAGCCTATTCATCAAGAAAAAGGGCGAGAGTTTTAAACATTCAGGTAAATAGATGATCCATTAAGACAACAATATACATTGTGGCAAGTGCCATCCTAGTTTTGTCAGCACTTATGTATGGTCTTTGGATTCCCCTGCCCTCCTGCAGAGGGACTTCTATTCCCCCTCTTCCAATCTTTGTTCTCTTATTCATGGCTAACTGAAAACAAAGCAAGAAAGCAGCGCATACCCAGTGTTCCATTCTGGACAAGTTCTTCCTCTATAGTGAGAAGGCGGTTGTATTTAGTCACTCGTTCACCACGGGAAAGACCCCCCAACTTGATAAACCGGACACCAAGCCCAACAGCCTGAAAGAGGGGGGCGGGAGCTCATTTTAGATGGAGGAGCCATGTCTTGCTAAACGACAAACAATTCTTTAAGGAGAAAGGAAACTGTCACGGTGTGCTGTTTTGGTTTTTCCCTTATTAGTTTTTTATCTTTACATAAGTACAGTGACCTACAAGCTGAGAGTGCAGAAAGGCAAACAGATGATGTGACTGACTATCCATCAGGCACTTTACTAGTCACGTAGGCATGCTGATTTTATCTAAGAACATTCTGGCCTTTCTCACTTCATTTTAGGAGGAAAGATTGCAGGTGCACACCCCAGTCATTTAAGTGTGCTCATCATTTTCCCTGGACTTCAATTTTTTGTTCTTTTTAAAAGTTCAAAGATTAGCTCTTTGCAAAAGGTAGCTGTCTGGGAGGAAGCAAGTCTATTTCATAAAAGGTTACATGACTTTCTCCACCAAAGACTGCATTTCTCTGAAATAGCAATTCGTGATAAAAGCAGTGTTTGGCAGTTGACCAGCATTCAGCACTTACCAAATCGACAAGGCTGTCATCAGATGATTCTCCTTCTGTACTTCCAAAGACTGTGATGTGCTTCTTACCTGGAAGAGGAATTTCTTTCAGTTTTATACGGTGTAGAGTTAGCATACATGTGGGCCTCTGGGATCAAAATTAAAAATTTCTCAGATTTATAACTCCCCTGTGAAGAGTCAATTATTTGCCCACCTAGGATTCTAACATTTGCATTTTTATTGCCCTGCTTTTATTTGTTTACCCCCAACTTTCAGTAGCTTAGGTGCTGTAAATACTAAATGAATATCGTGTTTCATTAAAATTAAGATACATGATGGCCAGGTGCGGTAGCTCACGCCTGTAATCCCAGCACTTTGGGAGGCCAAGGCGGGCAGATCATGAGGTCAGGAGATCGAGATCATCCTGGCTAACACGGTGAAACCCCGTCTCTACTAAAAATACAAAAAATTAGCCAGGCGTGGTTGCAGGCACCTGTAGTCCCAGCTACTTAGGCTGAGGCAGGAAAATGGCGTGAACCCGGGAGGCGGAGCTTGCAGTGAGCCGAGATTGCACCACCGCACTCCAGCTCTGGGCAATAGAGAGACACTCCGTCTCAAAAAAAAAAAAAAAAAAGATACATGATTTGTAAGATGTACTATTATTTTTTACCACTAAAAGGGGGTAGGGGGATGTTCAAATTAGATGGACACATTTCTAAGACCACCGCTATAAGACACGATTCAATTTTTTAAATGTTCAATGTAGAAAAATGTGCATCTTTGAGTCTGAAATATGGCAAGAGTAACGTGGAGTTGTGCCTACATAATGGCTTTCTCCTGTCATTGTGTAGAATTTTATTCAAAGGACTGCCATTCTGAATATTTACTAGAAGAGTAGTGTTGGTAGTAATCAATCATTTGAGGGTCTCAAAACCCTTTGAAATGTGCCAGTCTGTGAAGAGTGCCAGCCAGAGCTCTTCCTGCGTGACAGTGTTTGCATTACCTCCTATCTATCATCTACCACCCACAGGCCAGCCCTGCCTGAGCATCTTCTTCCATCCTCTGGCACCAACCCAGACCCCTGGCTGCCAGTCTGGCTCTGAGTTCTGCTCCAGCTCTGAGACCAGCTTTCTGTCTAGTTCCTGCGACCCACTCATGGTATTTGTTTCGTGCCCTCTGCATTAGTGTACAAGACGCCTATGAACTCAGTTTGTAGTCTAGTGGGAGACCCCAGTCATTAGATCGTTGTACAAGTCATTGTAGTCAGTATTACAAAGAGGAAGTATAGGATGCTAGGAGGAAGACTCAGAACAGAACCAGTTAGGGATAGGGGTAGGCAAGGGTGGCTGAAGACATTTCATTTTAGCCAAGACCTGAAGGATGCAGAGTCAAGTATGTCAGAGCAAAGCATTCTGGTCCAAAGGAACAGCATGTTTAAACACTGACGTGGTCAAGAGTTGTGGGCAAGTGAGATGACTATAGTGTCATGGGAAACTTACCTAATCTCTCCAAGTCTTGTTTTCTTATCAATAAAGTAGAAATGATAGTGTCTACTTCACAGGAATGCTGTAAGGATTATGTCCAGTTCGCAAATGCCTGATCCATTGGTCTTAAATAAAGCTGCTCTCCTCTGGCATCCCAGATGCACCAACACTGGAGCCCTGCTTTTCACCTGTCGTCCCCTGATCCCCATTGCTGGGATCCTGTCCCTGAATCCCAACTTGATGACTCAGGTTCTGCTTCCCGAGGCTTCCCTGATGCCCCACTACCTTGCCAAGCTTACTTGTGCTGCGCGTTAGTAGTGAACCTACCCTTGCCTCCGGTCTCTGTACTGACAGAAAACTGCTTCTAATCTGATCTTGTTGCCTGTTTTCTAAACTGCTCAAGTAGACCATTCCCTGCAGTGGGTGATCTGATTCCAAATTCTGATCCCTCCTAGATTTCCCCAAGTAATGCAAATTAAAATGGCCGACTGGTGTCTGGATATATTATAAGTAGCTAAGTTTATTTTCAATTAAGTAATTCCTACATCCTTACTATGTACTTGGGGCCTTTTCAATTAAGTAATTCCTACATCCTTACTATGTACTTGAGCCATGCCTATGTGGAAGAAAGAGTTGTGGTCCCTGTTAAGATGTTGACTCCTTATCTAGAATCTAGAGCATAAAGTGGTAGTAAATGATAGGAGGAAATTTACAATACATAGGAGGAAATTTACAATACTGCAGTAACGTGATGCGGGCCACACATGTTCTGCCCCTGTTGTTCCTTGGCTGTGCTTGGTGCCTTGGCTTTGTTAATGGTGAGCTTTTTTTTTTTAGCTTAAATACTGCATTGTAGCCGGAAGCCTGGCTAGTGCAGATGGTACCCAGGTGTTCCACAGTGCCTGATTCAGGATTTGAGATCTGTTCTTTAGCAGTAAGAGTTGGGGTACCTCTATGGGTTTCTGTAAATTTATTTATTTATTTATTTATTTATTTATTATTATTTTTTTGAGACAGAGTCTCTCTCTGTCGCCCAGGCTGGAGTGCAGTGGCACGATCTCGGCTCACTGCAAGCTCGGCCTCCCGGGTTCACACCATTCTCCTGCCTCAGCCTCCCGAGTAGCTGGGACTACAGGCACCTGCCACCACGCCCGGCTAATTTTTTGTATTTTTAGTAGAGACAGGGTTTCACTGTATTAGCCAGGATGGTCTCGATCTCCTGACTCTGTGATCTGCTGGCCCCAGCCTCCCCGAAGTGCTGGGATTACAGGCATGAGCCACCGCGTCCAGCCAGGTTTCTGTAAATTTAAAGATTTTCTGTAGCCCAAGCTCAGAGTCTAAAGCAAATTGATAAATGTGCTGAAGGCTATGCCCTTTCATAAGAAATCAGCCATGAGTCCTCCTGTTACAGGCAGAAAGGCTGTCCCCACTGTGAAGCTGATAGGGCAGTGGCCTTGGCCGTACCTCTGGTAGCCCTCAGTAAAGGGGATCAGCTTGGACTTGGGCTGTTAGTGGAACATTGTGAAGTGAGTCAGTAAGCTGCATTTTGTGTTCCAGCACTAAATCTCTCACAAATGGTTGGACTTTCTTTTCTTCCAAGATTTCTTCCATGCTTTTTAGTAACTTTGATATGCTGTGTATTTTTGGTTTCTTGTATAACCAAGTCATTACGAGTCTTTCAGATGTATACTGTTACTCACTGTCAATCAGATTGGTTATTTCCACCAAGTCAGACATTGTAGTTTGGTTTGTGTGTTTTATGATCAGCCCATTGGATTTGGGGATGCTGATGTTTCCTTGCTCTAGAAGTTTAGAAATGCTTTTGGATGCAGTTCCTGCAATTATGTAACACCTGGAACCAAGTGCGTGATAGATGCTGTCCCACTGTTCAGAGTCCTGGGTAAATATTTAAGAATCGATCATTGTAATGCATTGAACATAATTACAAAACAACAGGAATAATAGAGCACATACTCAAACTCACACATTTTCCCTGAGATGCACAAAACAATTTTCTTTTACTTTTGTTCCTGAATGATCCCTGTACCACAGCCACACAAACTAAGAAGCTTTGTGAAACAGAAACTAATAGCGATTACATTTGAGCTTAAAGGTTTTGTGAATAAAATGTTAATACACTGAATGCTATTTCTTATGTGGATTTTAGAGTTCTTCAGACCCAGGCTATTCCCATCCACTGTCATCTATATTGCTGCTAAAGATTGACGGGATGGATTTTTCTGATATTTCTGATAAACAGAAAATGGAAAAAGAAACCCTGCAAGGGCTCTAGTCCCTTCTCAACACCCTTATTTTTATTGGTGAGACCATCATAGGAAATGAAATGCTTATTTTAAAATTATACACATACATATGTGTGTGTGTGTACACACACACACACACACACAGTCATCCTAGCTTTTGTACCAGATTTCAACTTACCGCATTAGAACAGACCACATAGGTTCATCCTATCACATGAAAAAAGCTGTGGTCAAGGCTGGGTGCAGTGGCTCATGTCTGTACTACCAGCACTGTGGGAGGCTGAGGCAGGAGGATCGCTTGAGTCTAGGAGTATGAGACCAGCCTGGACAATGTGGCAAGACCCCATCTCTACAAAAAATACAAAAACTAGCTGGGTGTGGTGGTGTGCCTCGTAGTCCCAGCTACTTGAGAGGGTGAGGTGGGAAGATGGCTTGAGCCTGGAAGGTCAAGGCTGCAGTGAGCTGTGATCAGGCCACTGTACTCCAGCCTGGGTGACAGAGCAAGACCCTGTCTTAAAAAAAAAAAAAAAGTACGACCAGAGCCTCAGGACGGTCATCACAGGGCTGGTGTGGCAAGGTTAAAGAGCTAAGATTAGGCTCAGCCAGTGCATTCTGTGTGTGCTTTAGTGAAATGGAGGCTGCGAAAGGGAGGATGGGACTGAGACCCTGGGACTCCACATGAGGACCAGCATTTATATTGTCCTCCAAATCGAAATAGTTGTGTTATGTCAAAGAAGATATCTGTTCAATATATCTGTCCAATCTATCTGATGGTTCTCAAATTTATAAAATCAAGAATTTAAATTTTGGAGTGTAAGTTGGTTGGAGGAAAGATGGTCACATAAGCCTTTGTCAAATGCATGAGTTTTAATAGATCATAAAACCTCAATATCTCAAACACTTTAAAAAGATGGCTTTGCAGGCCGGGCACAGTGGCTCATGCCTGTAATCCTAGCACTTTGGGAGGCCAAAGTGGGCGGATCGCCTGAGCTCAGGAGTTGGAGACCAGCCTGGGCAACACGGCGAAACCTTGTTTCTACTAAAAATACCAAAAATTAGCTGGGTGCGGTGGTGCACGCCTATAGTCCCAGCTACTCGGGAGGCTGAGGCAGGAGAGTCACTTGAGCCCAGGAGACAGAGGTTGCAGTGAGCCAAGATCGTGCCACTGCACTCCAGCCTAGGTGACAAGAGTGAGACCCTGTCTCAAAAGAAAAAATGGCTTTGTTACTTTTATGCATATATAGTGACTGGATTTAGGTTGAAAAATAATTTGGTCTTAGAGAAGTCCTGTTTCCCTGAGCACCTGAAAATGATATATGATTAACCTATTGAAGCTCCAGCTTGCACAGCAGGGGCAGCTTCCATCTGTTAGGCTGCTTGTAAATATACAGGTACTCCTGAAGGGCTTGCGAATAGCGTGTTTCATTCCCCAGACAGGCACACTCCTAGGTAATTGTGTTTTTTCTATTCATTTGCTTAGTAAGTGCCTTTTCTCATAAATGCTGAAATAAAGCAACTCAGCCCCAGACCAAATTAAAACGTTTTGAATGACAGAGATCCAAAAGAATGAGATTTTATTCTCTGCTTTGTTATAAAATATAAAAGGTGAGTCCTGCCTATCTTATGGCATATAAAGTATGTTATAAAATATGAAAGGTAAGGTGCTTACCTCCTTCCTGAAAGGATCAATTAAGGCAATAATTGAAGGGTACTTGTTGATCAGATCCACATACAGGTCAACCATCTCCGCTGCATTTTTGTATGTGCCCATGATCACTTCATACTTTCCTTTACTCTGATATGTGTCAGGAAAATATTAAAATAAGGGATAAACAATGAATTCATCAAATCCCAAAGAAGTGGTTCAGATTCCTTTTTGTTCATTTTATATAAGAGGTTGTAAACAGGTTCTTTTCAGGTCACACTGACCTGAGAAATCTGTCCATTCTACTTTAAATATCTTAAATATTAACCTGGGAAATCAAGTCACCATTCCTTTTGATGCCCTCTAGGGTTCTTCCCACAGACTTCAGATGGAGCCTCCTACACAAAACACCAAGAATTACAGAGTAGGAGGGGCATAATCTGTTAGATTTGGCTGCCTGGGTAGATGGACAATAACATAAATTCACAAAACAAGCAGAATAGCAGTGCTAACCTGCTCACTCACTAGACCCTACCATCTTTTAGCTCACATTGAATGAATAACTTGTTTCCTTTACCGTAAATATTCTAAAGCTTGAAAGCAAGGCTAGGCTTTTGATACACTAACAACCAGTATGAAAAGTAATGTGATATATGTGAGGCATTTCTTTCTTAGGTAGCGTGTACCTTCTAGTAGTAACAATATTGTCCTGAAGGTAGAATTCTAGTACAACATCCATTTGAAGTCTGGGAAGCCCCTACGTCATTAAGTATAGAAGTAAACAGGGCTGAAGGATCTAGAATAGCCTTTCTGCAAAACAAAGCACCCTTCCTTTTAAGTCTGCGTTCAGGGATGGCACCTGGGATATTTGGGCACCGGGAGGGAGGTGGAATGGAACAGAGTGGCTGTTTGGTTTGCTAATGCCTTCCTGCTGCTGCTGATAATAGAATGGATTCCATTGGAATTAAGCAGTTTCCTAAGACCATAACTGAAGGGATTTCATACTTTTTTCATCTTCAAAAGCAGCAAGAACTTTTAACTTCGATAATGCAAAGCTTAAAAAACCCTATCTTGTCAGTGAGGAAACACGAATGATTTTGAACTAACAATATTGTAAGAATTATCTGATATCAAAATAATACATTTTACTGAATATAAGCAATAAATACCCATTCTAGTTAGCACTAGCAGTCAGTATATTCATAGTTCCTGGTATACGTTGCTGATGAAAACATGCAATTATTTTTCTTAATGGTATGCCTAGGAACCAATCATTATGTGAAGAATAGGAAATTACTTTAAATATTCTTTTATGTGCTTAGTTTCTTTAGAAAAGTAAAAGAACTTTTAGAAGTCAGCCAAAATTGAGGGTTCTTATACAGTGTTCAAAATGTTCTTTGTAAAGTTAAAAATCACAGTTAAAGCAGAATGCTATTTGGTCAAGTCCCCTGAATTTGACATAAATCACCAAGTCACCATAAATGCTTGGCAATATGCTGGGCATTTCATAAAACGCAGACTCAGCATTTTTGTGTATTTGAAATTGGGAAATGTGTTAGTCTGTTTTCATGCTGCTAATAAAGACATACCTGAGACTGGGTAATTTATAAAGGAAAGAGGTTTAATTGACTTACAGTTCCACACAGCTGAGGAGGCTGCACAATCATGGTGGAAGGCAAAGGAAGAGCAAAATCATGTCTCACAAGGCAGCAGGCAAGAGAGAGTGTGTACAGGGGAACTCCCCTTTATAAAACCATCAGATGTAGTGAGACTTATTCACTATCATGAGAATAGCATGGGAAAGACCTGCACCCATAATTCAGTTACCTCCCATGACACATGGGAATTATGGGAGCTACAATTCAAGATGTGATTTGGGTGGGGACACAGCCAAACTATATCAATAAGTATATGTGTAAGACAGAAAACTAATAACTTTCCTAACATACCAGTTTCCCAAGTTTAAAGGTAAATTGCTGTTGTATTACCCTGAGGAAGTGAAGACTAGAATGTTGCTTGTTTTTGTTTTGTTTTGTTTTGTTTTGAGACAGAGTTTCACTCTCATTGTCTGGGCTGGAGTGCAGTGGCACGATCTTGGCTCATTGCAGCCTCCACCTCCTGGGTTCAAGTGATTCTTTTGCCTCAGCCTCCCGAGTAACTGGGATTACAGAAACCCACCACCATACCCAGCTAATTTTTTGCATTTTTTGTAGAGACAGGGTTTCACCATGTTGGCCAGGCTGGTCTTGAACTCCTGACCTCAGCCTCCCAAAGTGCTGGGATTACAGGCGTGAGCCATCATGCCCAGCCGACTAGGATGTTTTTTAATGAACCTGTTTTCCACTCTCTTTTTAGAATCTTTCTCTTCAGGTGGGTGATCCCCAGGTGGAGTCTCATCATATCACTAAGGCTCTGTCCTCCTAACCCAGGCTGTGGATAACACTGTGATGTGTTTAGTTGGACAACAACATATTCTTTGTAAACTTCAATAACTTGGAAACTTTTTTATATTTAAAAAGTCACAGCATAAATTCTAAGAACTACATGTCTGGAAGGGCCTATCATGTCATAAGTTACAACTCATCCACTTTTTAGGCTCGACAAATTCAGCATTTATCAACCAAATGCAGTTTGTTAAATTATTTTTCAGTAGCTTTCAGGATTGCAATGTAAGTGACTCATTTTACTCATCTTTATTATAGAATTTCTATATATAATAATGACATTGTCTATTTAAAATTTTTTATGGTTATGTTATTCTGTGGTCATTAGCTAATTTGATTTTCTCAGTTCCGTTTATATTAGAATCCTTCACACAATATTAATAAAAAACAATAAGATCTGTTTGGACAATATGCAGATAAGCTCTTTTTCTCTGAGTTCTAATTTAAAAATCATGGATCTCAATAGGAAGTGAATGTTCTGAAGTGGAAACTTACGTAGTCCATCAGCTCATGTCCAGCACAGTTGATAGCTAGATGCAGATTTGTTCCCAGTTCTAGCCCCAGGTTTGCACAGATTTCCTGTATTAGAAGCAGTGGCTGTTCTATGGTATCACAGTTAATGGTTAAACAACCAAGGTGGGACATCTTGCCAGTGATCTGCTGCTACAAGATCAAGAGACAATGATGCATGTCAGTACACCTCATTAAGGTTCTTGGTGCTTCCTGTGATAGGCATGGTTTATGATCAGATACAGCTCTGCAAAGATCAGTCCTTTAATTCTCAATCCTACTTAGGATTGATTCACATGACTTAGGGCACATGATTCCCCTGCAGTATCTGGGAGTAATTTTCTTCTGAGGTTTCCAAGTTGAGCCTGGGAGCACACTTTTCTCTCTTCAGTGTGTCTGTGTTCTCTCTTTATTGACGCTGCTGTTCCTTGTACGTGGGGCTAGCCTGAGTCACAACCACCCGGTTGGTGAATCTCCAGGCCCTCCCTGTAAATGTCCATCCTGTCTGTCTCTAGCTCTGCCAGTCCTTTTCCTCCAAACCTGCTCTTTCCTATGTTCTGTTTTCCTCCAGATAAATGCAGCTGTTAAAAGTGTAACCCTCCTTCAGGAAAAGTTTTATTTATTTATTTTGTTTTGGGATAGTGTCTTGCTCTGTCACCCAGGCTGGAGGGCAGTGACTTGAATGTGGCTCTGCAGCCTCGACTTCCCCAGGCTCAAGTCATCCTCCTTTCTCAGCCTCCTGAGAACCTGAGACTAGAGGCATATGCCACCACACCTGGCTAATTTTTTTATATTTTGTAGGGACAGGGTCTTGCTGTGTTGCCCAGGCTGGTCTTGAAGTCTTGTGCTCAACACTCCCAAAGTGCTGGGATTACAGGCGTTGGCCACTTTAAAAGGACTGCAGACTTCCGCTAAGAGGATGCAATACTGAAGACGGATTTTAGTGGAAGATGATTTCAGGACCCACATAACCCCAAGGAAAGACAGCTATTGCAAAGTCAGCCTTGATGTGCCCTCGCCATAAATTGCCACTATGCAATTATAAATTGAAGCTATATCAATGAATCTGAGGGCTTAAGGTAAGGTGTGTGTGTGTCTGCGCCAAACTCAACGACAAACATGAACCCGGCAATGAGTATTCTATTTTGACTGGTGATAGCACTATTTTAATGTCAATGAGAGGAAACTTTTATTTGGCAAACAAAGGAATAGTTGAGGAAATTTTTGTCCATCAACTGAGTTTTGTTATAGAGCCTTCTGAACTATGAAAGTATCACTTATTTGGTGCTTACTAAATGCCAGGTACTGTTCTAAGCACATTACATAAAGTAAAATACATTTACTCCTTACATATCATATGAAGGTATTACTATGATCTCCATTTTACAGTTAAGTAACTTGGACCAGATTTTAATCCAGGCAGTTTAGCACCAGAGTTTATACCCCTAGTTCTTGTGTGGCTGCCTCTCTGGAATCTATACTCTAGACTGTTTCTAACGGTAAAAAAAAAAAAAAAAAAAAGTAGTAGTACAGCTGATTACAGGGAGGGCTGATGTTGGTCTAAGTTTCCCAGCATGCAGAGAACCACCTGCTGGAATGAAGGAACAACACTGAGAACTGGTGGCTTGTTTACCATCTCCACCTCTTGCAAGGCCTAATATTAGACAGCTGTGCTCATTCCAACATGTACAAACTGTTGACAGTATTTTACTTAGTGCTGTATGTGTTCACACATTTCTCTCTTCTAATCTTGAAAAGAAACTTCATTTTTTTTTTATCTCTGCCGTGTCTTCTCCTTTCTTTCCTAGCCCCTCTTCTTTTGACTTCAGCCGACTCTCACCTACCTAACATCAAGGTGGGGCAAGGATTGTTCACTCACAGAGCAAATCAAATACTGCAGATGTGAGCAACCTTCACCCATGTGCATGCTCTTCAAAGTTCTTATTGGCTGTTCTATTTATATTGTTGAAAGTTTAGGCTATAATAGATACATCTATCAGAGCATTCACAGTCACGAAGGTGACTGACAGATCAAGTTCCGCTGGTCTCCCAAGGCTCCTGAAGCCAGCGTGGCCAGTTTTGACAAGGAGGACTGTTTGCCTCATTCTCCTGGCAAAATTGGAGTTCCTGCAATGGTTCATCAGAAATGATGCTTCAGTGTGTCTGGGGGACCAGATGGAAGGAAGAGCCATCTTTTTGTGCTTCTTCTTTATCTCTTTGTTAATAATAAAATGTAAAATATCCTATGTGCCTTTCAGCTAGTTGTCAAGAGAGATTCGATTTCCCAAACACTTCCCCCATAGGGTCCAGTGTAACCCTATTTCCCATAAATGCTTCCTAACCCTGTGAGATTCCAGATGGCCACACAGCTGCTGCCAGCAATGGCTAGGCAGCCTGTTGCTGGAAGGCAGGGGCAGCATGATACTGCAGCTCTGGGGGTGCCTGGAGCAACATCACTATATGGTTTCCATTTGCCTCAGTCCTGGACTTGGAGCAAAAAGTGACTATGGAAGATAAAAAGGGGCAGGAAATCTATAAACAGTGTCATATGGAAGGATGGTAAACAATATATGGACTTACTTGACCTCTTTTGCTTCCATCATGCCCTTTTTTTGTCTCTGCTTTTGGAGGAGAGGGCTGTGGGGCAGAAGATAAAAATACATCACCTGAAATTTTTAGCATGGCTGTGGCAGCAAGCAAAGCTTACTGCTCTGAGACCTGACCAGCCACACTGAATCTCACACGCGTGCGCGCCCACACACACACACGCACTCATGCACATAGGGACAATTCCAGCCATTCCCTACTTGATATGCCACAAACTATTTCTGAAATTCAGGAATGTGTTTCCTTTAGTTCATCCTTACCCTCTGTCCCCAGTCATGTATATGGGGTGTGTATACAGATTCATGCATTTCTATGCATATAAATAATGTGCTATTCACACGTATATCATGAACTTCTGCTGTGTGCAGGCACCCTTTTTCTGCAGGAGGATACAAAGTCCCCTCCTTGCCCTTAGGGCTTAACCCCGCTGTGGGATTTGCTTTTACAGGCCCAACATAATGTTTTGAATATTCTCAGGATGCAAACACTTTCTCCTGCAGGGTGGTTTTGACTGATTTGAAACAGTCAAAGGTAATTAAATCTGGTGAATCTAGTGGGTATAGTGTCATGAGGTTAAAAGCAAAGGTAATTCCCAAAGAGGCGTTCCCACATTTGGCATATTGGGTGCATATTATTGCAAGGATCTTTTAAAGGATGCACTTTCGTGTTCAGCGTATACTGGCTCTGTAAGCTGAGGCATGATTGTCAAGCGTAAGTATGGCTCACACTCAAGTATATGCACATACAGTGACCCTGAACAGAAGGGCAAAGGGAAGTCATGTGATGTGATCAGGGGACAATCTCAGTGATTACTGGCACCAATTCAGAACGGCAAACATTAAAGAACAGTCTTGGTGTGCCTTATTATTGGATTTCTCATGTTTTTTATGCTTCCTCATTGAGACTTTTAAGCTGCCTGAGGACAGGAAGTATGTTTTTATCCCCTTTTGCACCTAGCATAGGGCCTTGCAACGGCAAACAATAACCAGGGAAAAAAACAACCTGTAACATCTTTCTCTCTACCATAATAAGAATAAGCTGTTAAATAATGGAAGTTAAAATCTCCAGCCCCACCCCTACCCCTTTTTGTTTTAAAGACACGGTCTCACTCTGTCACACAGGCTGGAGTGCAGTGGCACAATCATGTCTCACTACAGCCTTGACCTCCTGAGCTCAAACAATCCTTCTGCCTCGGGCTCCCAAGTAACTGGGTGACAAGTGTGCACCGCCATGCCTGGCTAATTTTTTTTTTTTTCCGGTAAATATTTTTGTAGAGACAGGGTCTCACTATGTTGCCCAGGCTGGCAGCCTTTTTAATCATAAAAAAATGCAATGTATTCTAGAATGGCTGTTCTCAGACTAAGTGGATTTAAAAATGGCTAAAAACTGAAACAAATACCATCTTTCATTAGTAAGAATTAGTCTACTCGGGAGTTCCTAGGGAGAGTGAGTTTGCCAAAATAAATCTGGCATGATGTAATCTGCTAATCAATGCCACCAGCCAAATGATGTCATCAGGAGCTATCACTCTATTACTAAAACAAAGCATGGTGATTGCAGTAACCCTGGTTCCACTCCTATCATCTCCTGTTTTAAGACCGTGGCTTTAGCTAAGGTTATCTACAGACATCTTTGGGTTGGGGCCTGTATGAGAAAACATACCATTTCTTCAGCATTTTTTTTCTCAAAATAGATTAAAATTAAGACTTAATAGAAGAATTGGGGTAATGTTGGGAATGCTCTGTTATCACTGTAATCACTGGGAAGGATTAAACATCTTTCTATATTCAATTACTATGCTATAAATAGGCACCCTTTATTAGCAGCCCAGCAGCTCAGGGTTCCTCCCATACAAGGCAGGCTTTTTTTTTTTTTTTTTTTTTTAATGGGACAGGATCTCCCTCTGTCACCCAGGCTGGGGTGCAGTGGCATGATCAGAACTCACTGCAGCCTCAAACTCCTGGGCTCAAGCAATCCTCCCACCTCCGCCTCCCAAGTGGCTGGGACCACAGACGCATGCCACCACACTGGACTAATTTTTGTGGAGACAGGGTCTTGCTATGTTGCCAGGCTGGTCTTGAACTCCTGGCCTCTCCACCTCCGCCTCCCAAAAGTGCTGGGATTATAGGCATGTGCTACCACACTTGGCCAAGGCAGGCATTTAAAAACTGTACAGACGAGGAAACCAGTGCTTTGACAGGATATGTAAGAGGCTCACGAAGTGGCAGCTGGTAAGTGCAGAACCAAAATAGAAACCAAATCTGTTTGCTTCAAAGATTGTGCTCTTTCCACTACACTACATATTATTTAACAACTTAAACTTTGTGACTTCGACTGCATAGTGATGGTTTTTGATACTGAACTTTCTCTTAAGTGCTTTACTGCTTTTCCTTCAAACATGAATGAACTAGTTGGAGCTATTACTAAGAATCCCACTGCAGCTTCCAAACATGTAACGCCACGTGGAAAGTCAACAGAAATGTGATCCCTGCATCACACTATTGATATAATGGCCAGGTGAAATTAAGATATAATTAAGATATAATTAATAAGAAATTAAGATATAATCCAGCCCCCAGGGGGCTGCATTACCCCGCTGTGGGGGCCGCCCTGTAGATTGCAGGACGCTCAGTAGCTGCTCTGATCCCTGCTTACAAAATGCGATCAGAACCCTCCTTCCAAGCCAAGACCACTAAAAATGTCTCCAGACTTGTCAAATGTCCCCTGGGCAAAATCATTGCTGCTTGAGAGTCACTGCCTTAAGACAACAGATTGCTACATTTCACTTCATCAAAAAATTTTAAAAATCGGTATGACTCCATATCATACAATTTAAAGGCAGGCAACATGATACAGGAAAATAGGTCTAGCATATATAAAGAATTGGCTGGGCATGGTGACTCACGCTTGTAATTCCAGCATTTTGGGAGGCCGAGGCAGGCGGATCACAAGGTCAGGAGTTCGAGACCAGCCTGCCCAAGACAGTGAAACCCCATCTCTACTAAAAATACAAAAAATTAGCTGGGCATGGTGCTGGGTGCCTGTAACCCCAGCCACTCAGGAGGCTGAGGCAGGAGAATCGCTTGAACCAGGAAAGCAGAGGTTGCAGTGAGCTGAGATCATACCACTACACTCCAGCCTGGGAGACAGAGCTAGACTCCATCTCAAAAAAAAAAAAAATTTTTTTATATATATATTTATATATATAAAGGATTAAATCCCTTATTATGTAAAGAATTCCTAGATAGCAATAAAAGATAAACACTTCAATGAAAAGGGCAAAGAAGTAAAGCAATTTGCAGAATGATTTGTGCATAATTTTTGTATTATTTTAAACACTGTTCTCTGTTGTGCATTTATCTTCCCCGCCCCCCCGCTCCCCGACGAGAGGGAGTCTCACTCTGTTGCCCAGGCTGGAGTACAGTGGTGTGATCTTGGCTCACTCCAACTTCCACCTTCCAGGTTCAAGTGATTCTCCTGCCTCAGCCTCCCGAGTAGCTGGGATTATAGATGTGCACCACCACACCCAGCTAATTTTTGTATATTTAGTAGAGATGGAGTTTCGCCATGTTGGCCAGGCTGGTCTTGAACTCCTGACCTCAAGTGATCTGCCCACCTCAGCCTCCCAAAGTGCTGGGATTACAGGTGTGAGCCACCACTCCTGGCCTATCTACTTAATTATTGTTTTAAAAAGTCTGGAAAGCCACACTCAATTTTTAACGACAGTTATCTTTAGAGAAGGGACTGTACTGAGGGTGGTAGTCTGTAGGAGGTGGTTGTGGGTGGGTAGTTCTATCAGTATTTGAATTTTCACAAGAACAGTCATGAGCTACTTGTGTCATCACAAAGTAAATAAAACATTTAAAAGACAAAATGTCAGGAAAGATTTTAGAATTGAAGAAAAACTTTTTTTTTTTTTGAAATGGAGTTTCATTCTTGTTGCCCAGGCTGGAGTGCAATGGCATGATCTCAGCTCACTGCAACCTCCACCTCCTGGTTTCAACTGATTCTCCCACCTCAGCCTCCCGAGTAAGTGGGATTACAGGTGCCTGCCACAATGCCCAGCTAATTTTTTTGTATTTTTAGTAAAGATGGGGTTTCACCATGTTGGCCAGACTGGTGATCCACCTGCCTTGGCCTCCCAAATTGTTGGGATTACAGGCTTGAGCCACCATGCCCTGCTGAAAAACTTTTAAAAGAAATTAAGAAGGATGAGTTGTAGAATGCTCAGATATCCCGAGTTTCCTAAGAGTTTAAACTGGGTTTCCTTCACCTGCTCTGACACAACCCACCAGGTGTGGCTTCCTATGGCACTGGCTCCTGATGCAGAGTGTCTCAGGTTAAACTAGTTTACTCTTCACAGTCACCCTCATGATTTGGATACTGATCATCTCCATTTTATAGATGAGGAACCCAAGACAGAGAGGCTATGGAATTGGCCCAAGGTCATGGAGTTATGAATGGCAAAGCAGAGTGCAACATCAGCGCTAACTTGTTCAAGTCTGAGTTTCTACAGGCTGGTCACTCAGAAAAGAAGCTGGCCTCCTGAAAAGCACCATGGAACCGGCTCCAGCCTGGAATTGCTTAAAGCAATTCTGATCAACTGCAGGGATTGGGCCCCAGCCAGCCAACCTCCATCGAAGCAGGGGAGGGGCCCGCGCCCCCTGCCTGCAGTCACACTCTGTGCTGGTGAGACAGAGTTAGAACCAGAGTTCCTCCATGTTACACTGCTATTGTATCCCAGCCCCATCCTACTGGGTCCTCAGCCTACTGCTTCCTAATCACGCAGCTTAAAAGCCTCAGGCTAAATGCAATGTGGGATCCTGGAATGGATCCTAGAACAGAAAAAGGACACTGGTGGAAAAACCAGTGAAATTTGAATCAAGTCTGTAGTTATTAGTAGTGTACCATTCTGGTTTCTTAGTTTTGACAAATGTACCATGTAATATATCATTAACACTGGGGGAAACTGGGTGAGTGGTATTCAGGAACTGTCTATACTATCTTTGCAACTTTTCTGTAAATGTAGTATTCCAAAATCAAAGTCGTGTGTGTGTGTGTGTGTGTGTGTGTGTGTGTGTGTGTGTGTGTGTATAAAGCCCCACAGACAAGGATTGGGTCCCTCTCCTGGCCTCAGCCCTGCCATATCACTGTGCACTGCCCATTTAGAACACGATGGGACAACTGGTGACTCATACACCTGACTCTGTGACTGCCTCCAAGAGGGCTGCTCTGCCAGGGGCCCTTGTTTGCTCAACACGGGGACCCTAATGCAGGCACAAGAGTCTGTGCCTTCATTCCATCAAGCTGCCTCTCATGTCCTGGAGGCCACATCTTTTCTTTCTTAGTAAATCCTAAGGGATGATCTTAGCACAAAGCCAGTTGCCCCAGAAACTGAAATGAGATTGTTAAGTACCATTAGAGGCTGGATCAATAGCCACTGAGGACATGGATACACCTGGTTCATGGGGGAAACCCAAAGCCAATAAATACATTCTCCATATCAACCACAGTTGATTTAATTCCAAATGAACTACAAGTTGGATGCTAGAAGGTGTCTAAGTGTCAGTAACTAGATACCATAGAATCTCTTTACATACCATTTCAATTATTTTGTTGATATGTTTCTGAATTTCCATAAGCATCTCGACCCCCTGTAAGTAGAACAACCATGATCTTCCATAGTTGCAGACTAGAAAGTTTAAGTATAAAAACTTGTAACACATGTGGCTATTTCTAACTCAGAGTATTTGTAGAATCCCTGATTAGTGAATGATATGCTCTACAAAATCAGCAGATTAAATGTTAATCATCAGTCCCAGTTTTCATTGGGTTGAATGTGAATGAGAGGCTCTTCTCCCTCAGTAGCCTCTCTTCACCCTTCAGAACTGACTGGTTCAGTTGCTTAGATCAAGTTAACTTCATCCTCCTTTATGGTCTCTGGACCAACCTGGACAACTTTCTTCTTCTTTTTTATTTATTTATTTATTTTTTTTGAGATGGAGTCTCACTCTGTTGCCCAGGCTAGAGCACAGTGGCGTGATCTCGGCTTACTGCAAACTCCAAATTGTTCAAGCAATTCTCTTGCCTCAACCTCCCAAGTAGCTGGGATGATAGGCATGCACCACCATGCCTGGCTGATTTTTGTATTTTTAACAGAGACTGGGTGTTGCCATGCTGTCCAGGCTGGTCTCAAAGTCCTGACCTTAGGCTATCCTCCCGTCTCAGCCTCCCAAAGTGCTGGGATTACAGGTGTGAGCCACCACGCCAGGCCAACCTAGACAACTTTCCTACAATACATGTCACAGATCACCAAGGTAGTCTGGATTAGAGTGGCTAAATCAATATAAATCTACTGTCCCTTAAAAAGTAGAAAAGCATGTTGTGATGATGAGATCTGCATACGAAGACCCCATAAAGAATGGCACTCCTCGTGCTCTGGTATGCAAACAGCCCAACAGATACTAACTAAAGGAAAGATCCTGACACCAGGATCTGAATACAATCTGACAGATGATAAGCCAGGTATAAATCCTAGTTGTCTGCAACTGATAAACTGTAAGGCAATAACTATTTTAAGAAATAATTCTTTATCATGAAAAAACTTGATTTTCTTTTTCTTTTACTGATTTCCACCAAGATAAAATATCACTTAACTTATTGCTGGAGGGGGCTTGGGGAAAGTTTTCTTTACTTTTTTAGAAAGCATCTCCTATAGATCATGAACCTTTGATCATCATGAAGATTTAAAGAGGCATATTGACTCTTTCAGGCTACTGAGGAGCAGTACAGACCCTCGCACACTTCTGAGTGGTGAACATGCAACTTGAGATTTTTTCACTCCTATGCACTAAAAGTCTCATACGTCCCAGGCAAGTCCTGGAGTTCTTACTTAACAGAGTGGGCTGCTAGGAGGTGCTAGCTTTCATTTGCTGCTGCCATAGGGCACAGTGCAGAGTAAATAAAGATGCCCCCAAATAACAACCTTCCAGCACTTTCTAGGTCTGCAGAGTTTCTCAGTCATGGCTTCTCTGTGAGTTACCAGCGTGAGCCAATGCTGTAATGAAACCAGACATCTAAGGTGCTCCACATGTGCTCCCTTTGGTTTGAGGTCTTTCTTCCCACTTCACTAATTTCCTAAAATATTTTTTTCTCATTTTATCTTTAATTCCCTCTCCCTTGGTGTCACAAGGGAGCTCCACTAAAAGTTCATCAATTATGGAGTTTTTGTTTTTTTTTTTTTTTTTTAGAAAAGGTAATTTGACATAATGTAAGGTACTTGTTTGGTTGTTAATTCAGGATGGGGTATACAAATCACTTCTTTCATTAAATTTAGCTTCCCAGATGATGACTTCCCACAGCTGATCAGCGATACCATCAGCAAAGGCATAAATAGCATTGGCTGTTCCTGAAATAGGGGGAAAACGAGGGAAAATGAGAAACAGGGTTCATCCATATTGAGATACTCATGGCTCCTTTTAATGGAACTTCATAGATACTAACCTGATTGTGCTTCAGTAGAGCGATATTTAAGTACAGAGGTTTATTAAGCAGCATGGCACAGGCTTTGGCAACAGCTAGGGACACGGCCCCTATGGCCATACTGCCACTGAGCACAGGCTCAACAGGCTCTGCAGGTGCAATAGGTTTCTCCGTAATAGTATCCTTCCTCCCTGGAGGGAGAAAGATTGAGAGAGTTAAGACTGTATTTCTAAATGCTTTACTTACAGATGGAAAGATCCAGGAAAAAGAAAGGATGAAAGCCGAGGCTGGGAACAACAAATGCTCTACCTCAACCCCCAAGAAGTTTTCTGTTTGGTTTTGCTTAAGATTCTCAAATAATCATTAGCCATGGATTTTGCCAGTCTAAGACATTTTAGGCCATTTAACATTAATTCCTTCATCAATCATATCAGGTAGGTATTTTTATTCTACATTTACATATACGTAAACTGGGGCTTAGAGGGGTTAAAAGACTTGCCCAACGTGTAACAGAAAGTAGATAGAGGATTTGAACTGTCTTTAAATTTCAAATCTTTTGTTTTTCTATATTTCACCATAGCTGCTGCACACTCAATTTTCTGCTGAACATCTCTGCATAAATATATCTAACCCTGCTGTCTTTCTCGCCAACACCAAATCAATGCCTTGTTCTGTGTCATTTACGATCTTTAGCAGTGCCTTTCAGATCCAACCATCGACCGAGATTCCTTACCCATCTTTCACTAGAATATGTTCTCAGCCTCCCTGTCTCGTGAGGTCCAGAGTCCATCATACATATCTCTAGTGTTCCTCTTGTCCTTTCCTCCACAGCTGCCGATGTGGTTCAGGTCCCCAGTGGAGAAAAAATATTTCAGCACCTCACGTTTAATGAGTGCTTAGCAAATAGCTGTGTCCTCCCACTTCTTCCCTTAAGTTCCACGTTCTATTAGTCAAAAGCAACCACTGAACGAACATTCATGTTGGTCTCTACTTATAACTCAGTAGTGGCCATCCCACCCTTCCAAGGGAAGATTGCTCAAACATAACTCTTTTGTCTCAGGGCAAATCTCTTCACCTCTCTGGGCCTCAGCATCTGGATCTATGAAATAAGGTACCCTGTCTCCCTGGTCTCTTTGGTCCCTTCCTGGTTCTGGTTTCTCAACGAAACCCGCATTAATTGAGTGTATGGTTCGTGCCTGGCATCATGCTAGAAACGGGCAATGGCAAGTGGAATAAACATGATTCATGCCCTCAAGGAGCATGTTCTAGTTCAGCAGACATACAAAACCCTGTTATTATACTAAGAGCAGCTCCAGAATGACCGTCCTGCAGGGGCTGAGGTTAGCGATCTGTTGGAAGGCATGCAGCAAGGGCAGACTGAAGTGATCATTTCTATTATTTGCTTTAAAATAAAGTTTTGTAAAGAAAATGTTTATTTTACATAGGATTGAGAAAATGTTGGTTGTTCATATCAAAGGAATCAAAACTCTAAGATATGGAGTGGCTTTTTGATTAGCTAATGGAAATTTTGAAGGGAGGTGAAAGGTCTCCCAAGCCATCCCCTCCTACCCCACCCCCAACTTGGCACTGCTCAATGCACCTTATTACATAATAAGTATTTCTCACCTCTGGGTGAGAAACTGTTTTATTTTACAAATAAAAATGGAGAGTGGGATGGGGGCAAAATCTTTGAGTGAGGACGTGGCATAGGATGGATGGCTTTTGGCTGTGAGCCCAAACTGGTTCTGTAGCCAAGAGACTCAGAAAGGCAGTCCAAGTTTCAGCCTTTCTTCCTCACACATTTGTTCCTAAGGACTCTGCAAGATGGTAAGTCACCAACCAACCTGGCTTTTGCCCCTTTTTTTTGGTAGGAGGTGGAGGGGGTGGTGGCGGTGGTACTGGAGGTACAAGAGTAGGCACTGCTGAGCATTCCAGGCTGTTTTCCAATTCTTTTCTCTCCTTATCTTCTTGTACTTTACTTGCAAAGAATATCCTTAATGGCAAGAAAATATGGCTTTACACTGGGATATTTAGGAAGATCACTCTGTGATTTTGGTCATGTTTTAGAGCTGACCCCAATATATTTCAATAAATAACTGCTTTTCAGCTACTTAAGAATTTTCAAAGCCAGAAAACACTGATGCTGTTATAAAACTGCATTCAAGAACTGAAATTCATTTTGGCATGGAAATAAATGATTAAAGATTTCAGGTGCTCATTTTAAAATGATTTGAGCCCTGGTTTTGCACTTTTAGAGTAAAACTTGAAGATGTAATTTTATTGTGGGTTACAGTATTTTCTTTTTGTAGAAATGACCATCAGAAAACAAATGTGTCAAGAATAGAGTGAAATATAGCATATAAATATAGAGGACTTCCTTTCTTTTTCTTGGCACTTAAGATGAATATTTAAAAAAAACTTTTGGAAATCCCACTTAGATGCATGTATGTAAAATTTCAGCACCCCAGAATAAAAAGAAGAGGCTAAAAGCTTCTATAGGCAAAAAACCACGCAAATAAAAAAGACATAGGAATCAGATTTGCATCAGATTTATTAGTAATCCAGATGCCAGTGGGGCAATGCCTTTAAAGTATGAGATAAATTGATTTCAACAGAGAATTCTATACTCAGCTAAACTATCAACCTTGGGGGCAAAGTATCGACATTTCCACACATAAAATAACTAAGAAACTTTACATCCCATATACCCTTTCTCATCCTTACTTTTAAAGGATACAATCCAGCAAATCATGAAAGAAAAGAATGTGGGATCCAGAAACAGGAGAACAATGAAGTTTTTATGGCATCTCTGTAGGTGGTCTACAGAAGAACCAGTCCAGATGGGTGATTTGGGGAGGGAAAATGCCAGGAAAAAAAAAGAGTGTAATAAAATATAAGATGTAACTGAGAGCTTGAGAAAAAAAATAAATAAATAAACTAAGAAAATGATAATAGCACATGAAGGAAAAAAAAAAAGGAATAGAGGAATAGCATTCAGAAACTCCAAGCAAACCAAAAACTATTCAAAAAAGTTTCTTGGCATGGTGCGGTGGCTCACGCCTCTAATCCCAGCACTTTGGGAGGCCGAGGCGGGTGGATCACTTGAGGTCAGGAGTTCTTGACCAGCCTGGCCAACGTGGTTAAAAACCCATCTCTACTAAAAATACATAAATGAGCTGGGCATGGTGGCAAGCACCTGTAATTCCAGCTACTCAGAGGCTAAGGCAGGAGAATCGCTTGAACCTGGGAGGTGGAGATTGCCGTCAGCCGAGATCATGCCACTGCACTCCAGCCTGGGTGACAGGGGAAAACTCCATCTCAAAAAAAAAAAAAAAAAAAAAAAAAAAGTTTCTTTTACAAAGGTCATTATCTTACTCTGAAGCAAACTAAAATGTTATACACAATTAAGTAAATGACAAAGCTTAAGGAAAGAGAATCCAATTGACCTTCTGTTGGCCAAGGGGTTGTGGCATTGGACCTGCACAAACAGAAAAATGATTCTAACCCATTACTTGGTTGGGCAATGAAGGACATTTCCATAGCCCTAGTAAACGCTTCCTTGTTAGCGCGTTTGAGTCAACCTATGGGTAAAGCATGGGAGACTCAGTTGTGGCTGGAGGACAGAATGTAAGTGTCAGCTGTTGTGACTAAATAAAAGGATATGAGAAGCTCATAGGTGGCATGTGACGGGTGGGGAGAAGGAAAAGGGCATCCTCTGGATTCACAATCAGATTCTTTTTCTGAGAAGCTTTTTACTAAGTCTTAGGACAGCTCTATACATGAAAAGAGACCGAAAAGCCCTATGTAGCATTACACAGTAAGGTGTTAATTACAGGGTTTTCAGGAGAAAAACAAATTTTATGCTAAATGTTGCTGCTTTCACATATGCTTTGTAAACTGACTTCCCAATGCTATAGATTTGACAGACCCATTTAATTGGCAGGTGAAATGGAAAAATAATGGACGTATATTTGTTCTTGATGTTTATATTTCAAAGTGGAAACTGTACCTGAGGAGGTGATCCACCTCTGCCTGATCAGAGGGTGCCATCCCCTGGAGCTCGTGCGTAATGGTGCTGTTGACCCACTGCACGGCGGTGCTGACCGCGCTGGCCCTCTCTGCCTCCTCCGCCTCAGCCAGCTCGGGCAGAGCGTTCTCATGGACTTCAAAGTGAGTTGAGATTACCACAGAACATATGTTCTGAAAATCACAGAAATGTATTCAACACTTTCCCTACTCTCCCAGAAAGAGGAAATTAATCTAGCTTTTAACATGCATGAAATTTTACCACCAATTTCAAGGGGAGAATGAGAATATATAATTTTCTTTGAGATATTTTTATAGCTATTGAAACACTGTGGAACTCAGCTTCATAGAACACTTAAAATACCCTTAGAAAAACCCTACGTCGAACTTCATTTTTATCACTACCTTTCTAATAAATAACAACAAAAATGCAGATTTACTCATTATTCTTCTCCTACCAGAGACTATAGCAAAAATTATTTCTAACAAATATGTAGCAAAGTGAATTAAAATGAATTGTTAAAACTATTAAATTAATTTCTTTATTTAGGTCAGTCTAACATCTATAAATATCTAGGTAAATAATCTATAAACCTACATGTAGATTTATAGAACCTATCACATGAGTAATGTCAGAATTTAAAAACCATTTTGGTCAGGCGCAGTGGCTCACGCCTGTAATCCCAGTACTTCTGGGAGGCCGAGGCGGGCAGATCACCTGAGGTCGGGAGTTCGAGACCAGTCTGACCAACATGGAGAAACCACATCTCTACTAAAAATACAAAATTAGCCAGGCATGGTGACGGATGCCTGTAATCCCAGCTACTCGGGAGGCTGAGGCAGGAGAATCGCTTGAACCCGGGAGGCAGAGGTTGCAGTGACCCGAGATCGTGCCATTGCACTCCAGCCTGGGCAATAAGAGTGAAACTCCATCTCAAAAACAAAAAACAAAACAAAACAAAACTATTTTTGCCTCAGTTCCTTTCTCCATGTTGGATCATCCTCAGGTTAGCATGTCATGTCTGTATCAAAATTACACTTAAACATAATAAAGCCATCATGGTTGATGGTATGATTCATGCTTACATGACTACCTATGAAATATACATATATTTCACAAATACTTAATTTCAAAATGTTAATTTTCTACAGTTTAGACAAGAGTTGCTAATACATGCAGTGGGGCCAGTACATTAAAGAATACACTTAAACTGCCTCATACCTTAGGAAAGTTTTGAATGGTGCAGAATATGTCCACTTGCAAGGTTGGAAGCCCTAGTCCATCCAGTACGTCTTTCCCCACTATTTTGCATATGGTGGGAGGCTTTGCAAGTTTAGAAAAGCAGTTTGCCTTCAACACACACAAAAGAACAAAAATCAGCTGGTTCAACTGGGTGCTTGGGGAAAAAAGTCACAATACCACATCTAATTTATCTTCAAAAAGTCATTCACATTGACTCTTGTTTTACCACACCTCTCCATGAGTGTTCTTCCTGATGCCAGGATTAGACTAGCATTTCTGTGAGAACTGCCCTGCCCTCACCTACTGAGATACAGATTCAGGCCACTCTTGAGTCTCTGGTATATGGGGCAATTTGGCGTATGTTGAACTCTCAACAGAAACTTGCATACATTTCTTAATTAAAAGGCCCTGTGTCACTGATTAGCCAGCCTTCTTCAACAGAGACGGTCTCACTCTGTTGCCAGGCTGGAGTGCAGTGGCACGATCTCGGCTTGCTGCAATCTCCACCTCCAAGGTTCAAGCAGTTCTCCTGCCTCAGTCTCCCGAGTAGCAGGGACTACAGGCGCGTGCCACCACACCCAGCTAATTTTTGTATTTTTAGTAGAGATGGGGTTTCACCATGTTGGCCAGGATAGTCTCGTTCTCTTGACCTCGTGATCCGCCCACCTTGGCCTCCCAAAGTGCTGGGATTACAGGCTAGCAGGCCTTCTTAGAGTCAATTCAGTTGACTAAGCTATCCCTCTTGTTTCTTTCTTTCTTTCTTTCTTTTTTTTTGAGACAGGGTCTTGCTCTGTCAGCCAGGCTGGGGTGCGGTGGCACGATCATGGCTCACTGCAGCCTCAACTTCCCAGGCTCAAGCGATTCTCCCACCTCAGTCTCCCGAGTAGCTGGGACCGCAGGCACACGACACCACACCTGGCTAATTTTTATTTTTTGTAGATACAGGATCTTACTATGTTGCTCAGGCTGGTCTCAAACTCCTGGCCTCAAGCAATCCTTCCACCTCAGCCTTCCAAAGGGCTGGGATTACAGGCGTCAGCCACTGTGCCCAGCCCCCTTGTTTCAAGATATAGAAACCAACTGGTCTCTAGAAGACCATGATGCATTCAAATTTAAGAAACCTGACATGGGCTGATTTTTTTTTTCAAGACAAGAGTCTCACTGTGTCACCCAGGCTGGAGTACGATGGCATGATCTCTGCTCACCACAACCTCTGCCTCTTGGGTTCAAGCGATTCTCCTGCCTCAGCCTTCCCAGTAGCTGGGATTACAGGCATGCACCACAACGGCCGGCTAGTTTTTTGTATTTTTAGTAGAGATGGGGTTTCAACATGTTGGCCAGGCTAGTTTCAAGCTCCTGACCTCGTGATCTGCCCACCTCAGCCTCCCAAAGTGCTGGGATTACAGGCGTGAGCCACTGTGCCCAGCACATGGGCTCATTTTTATTCCTCCCAGCAAGGCATGTGATATTTTAGTGGTGAAGACTTAATGCAATGGTTGTGTCTTACTATCAGCTCATGCAGAGTCCTATGTGTTCAAAGAGGCTTGTTGGGAGCCTTAGTAATTGCAGTTTCATTGAGGTGGAAAAGCAGAAGCCATTTGGAAGTGATCCAAGAAAGAGACTGAAGAAAGAGAAGCTGAGATAGAAAGCCCACTCAAGGAGCCTGCAAGAAAAGGCTCAGGACAGTGTTTCTGTGCAGAGGAGCAGGAGCTAGGAGAGACTGGAAGGAGGGAAGGCGAAGGCACACCTTTATTGCTCTCTTGATTACCAGATAGGACTGGGCTTTGCTTTCATTTAGCAGACCAGTTCTCCTATCTTTCAGTTCAAAATCCAGTCATCTAATATCCACAGCGACATGTCAGTTCAGAGGTGGGGCCCAAAAGTAGTAAGCAAGAACTCATTTTCAAGCTATCCATGAATTTTTAAACTGGTGGTTTGTATGTTACAGAGTAAGTGCCTAAATGAATTTAGAATCAGGAGAGCAAAAGTGTTATTTAGCTTATACTCTGTGTGTTATAGTGAGTTCAATTTAACAAGCACCAAGCACCTATAATGTGCCACACGTTGTGTTAGGAGAGGAAGGGAACTAACATTTTTAAAGTAATTAATTTGTGCTCTGAAAGAGTGACTTCTTTATCACTATATCACAAACCACAGGGCCTGACATACATAGGATTCTATAAATTAAATCTTGTATAAATTAATAAATGTCAGTGACATCCCTGGGCACTATATATACATTATGTCATTACATTCAACTCTCTAAGCTATGTGATGTCATCTCCATCCCACAGATGGGCAGACTGAGTTTCACAAAAATTAACTGTCCAAGATCACTTAGCCAATGTTTTCATTATCTACTGCTTTGTAACAGAGCACCCCAAACCTTAGCAGTTTAAACCATTAACTTGCTCATGATCCTGTAATCTGGGTGGGGCTTCAACTGGGAAATTCTTTTGCTGGGCTTCTCTGGGGTCCGTTATGCAGATGTAATCATCTGAAGGCTTGACAGGAGCCAGCATATCCAAGCTGTTTTCACTCAATGTCCAGTGCTGTAGCTGGGATGGCTGGCACAGTGAGGGGTTGGCTGGGCATCTGTCTTTCTCACAGGATATCCTGAGGGGTCTCGTATCTGCCAGGGTCTTTCTCTGCACAACCTCTCTCTTTCCAGTAGGGTAACTGGGACATCCTCACAGCACGATGACTAGCTTCCAAGAGGACAAGCTTCAATATGCCAGCACTTATCAACTCTCTGTTTGTCTCGTGCTTGTCAAGGTCCTATTGATCAAAGTAAGTGACATAGCCAAGTCCAGAGTCAATGTGGGAGGGACTTACAAAAAGGTGTTCACACTGGAAGTGTAGTTCCTTGGAGGACCATCAATGTAACTCTATCACAGTGAGGAAGTGGCAGAGATAAGAATCAAAACCAGATCTGCCACATTCCCAATCCAAAACTCTCTCAAGCATTCAGTTTTATGATAATGGAATAAATTGTATTGTTATTGCCTACAAGGATCTTTACCATGTGTGAATTCCTCTAATATGTCTGTCTTAGTTTGTTCTCACACTGCTATCAAGGACTGCCTGAGACTGGGTAATTTATAAAGGAAAGCATAAGTTTAATTGACTCACAGTTTCGCACAGCTGGGGAGGCCTCAGGAAACTTACAATCATGGTGGAGGGAGAAGCAAACACATGTTTCTTCACATGAGGGCCAGAAGGAGAAGTGCAAAGTGAAGGGGGCAAGCCCCTTATAAAACCATCAGCTCTCATAAGAACTCACTATCACGAGAACAGCATGAGAGCAACCATCCCCATAACTTAATTACCTCCCACCGGGTCCCTCCCCACATGTGGGGATTATGTGGGGATTATGAGAAGTACAATTCAAGATGAGATTTGGGTGGGGATAGAGCCAAGCCATAGCAATGTTGGAGAGGGACAGAAGAAATGACACTGGAGCTGAACACTGGAGGAGGTATAGTGTTTCAGTGGCAGTCAAGGGGGAAATGTGGTGAGCAGATACTTCAGGGACAGGGAATGGGACAAAGGGGAGGGAAGTAGGAAACTTCTGGCTTTAGGGAGCAGTCAGTGATTTGGTGTAGAGGAGGAGGACAGGGAGTGGGAGATGCGCCTGTTACCAGAGAGAGAGGCTGAGCATTGTGAACCATACGCATGAAGGCCAGCAAAAAGGGGAAAGCTACAGGAGGTTCTGAGGAAGAGAACTGTGGTCAGACTTGCACGTTAGGACGCTGCTCTGGCAGCACTCTGCAGGATGAACTAGATAGAGGGAGAGACGAGGTGAGAGTAAGCACAGCCAAAACTAGGGCAGTCACTAAGAAAAGGAAAAGGAGATTGCTTTTTCTTTTTTGAGACAGAGTCTCGCTCTGTTGCCCAGGCTGGAGTGCACTGGTGGTGGTGCAGTCTCGGCTCACTGCAACCTCCAACTCCCGGGTCCAAGGAGTTTGCTTTTTTGCCCCTGCAATTCCTGAACATCCCTCAAAGTCCAAGCCACAGCTTTCCTGGATATACAGCCTCCAAGGATCTTTTCCATCCCTGAATTCCTTTAATAGGCATATAGGGATCTGTCCCTCAATCTAGCACACAGTCATCTATCTCCTTATCTTTTGCTCCAATTATTTTATGTATTAGTGACTTTTGTTCCAAACTAAGATATAAATTCCCAGAGAGCTGTACAAACGAATATCCTGGCTGCCTAATAGAATGAGAACATTACACTGGGGAACAAGAGTTCATATTTTTAGTCCTAGCTTGTGCACTAAGTACCTGTGAGACAAAGGCTTGGTGTCCCTGTAAAATGAGGACGTTAGAATAGACTGTGTTCAATAATTCCTCTAGCAACAGATAGTAGGAAGAGGATGGAATGAGAGTCAAGCATTCACTCATTCATCCTGCAGATAGTTTCTCAGCATTCACTGTGTGCCATGCACTCTGCTGGGTATAGGGACAAAAACATGGTTTGATTTTTTTTTCTTCTGTCACTATGTCCTTTGGGAAAATCATTTAAATTGCACTGGCCACAGGTTCTTCATTTGTAAAATGGGAATCATCATTTTTACCTCGTCCCAGTTGTACTAAGGATTAAGTGAGTTATAGCACGCAGCACAAGGGCCTCGGTAAACCCCACACCCCTCCCCTTTGATAGTATAGGCCATGAGTGGGAAAAAGTCATTCGCAGAACATCCTTTGTATCAACTGCCTCAACACGACGTGGTTTTGCACCCTGACAGCACATCTGTTTCTTCATAGGATTCATTCTGCTTGGTGTTCACATTGCCTCCTTGCTTTCCCTTGCCATAGTGCAAACTCCTAGGGGCCCCAAACACACTGCCTTCCTTACTACTTACAGATCTGGAGGGCAGAAAACGTCTGTTTCAACTGCTCACTGCTTAACGCTAAGCAATGTGCCAGATCTCACGGCTGGGCAGAGACCCGGAAGGTGGTAAGAAAAGGCCCCTGAGCCCAGCAGGGGCTCACAGGCTGCCTAGGGAGGCTGCCTCAATGGACTACAATACACGAAGGAAATGCTGTAGGAACCCTATAGGACAGTTGGTCCAGGGCCACGTGGGCAAGGATTTGGTCTGAATTTTGGAGTTCGGGGGGGGGGGGGGGGCGGATCAGACATTAACGGGCATCCTGGCAGGGGAGCCAGTAGGATGAGGCCCCAGAATAGGCTGAGGCCAAATTGTAGCAAACTTGTGTTCATCCTGTGGTCAAGGTGTTCATCCCGTGGTCAAAGAGGAGCTGCTCAAGGTCGGTAAGCTGAGCTGAGGGCATTAAGGTCTGTTAAAAATGACAATTGGCAGGCATGGGCGGTGGCCCGGCCCACAAACGGAGAGGCCCCTTAGGTAGCGAGGAAGCCTGACAGGCCCTGGGCTGTCGCTGCAGCTCAAATCCGCCTAGAGCCCCCTTTCCTCCAGTTGCCTCCTTTCCACCACTTTATCTGCGGAGATGCCTTCACCCCCCGGTGTCCTTCCCGCTCCTTCCCTCCCAGAGTCTCCTCCGCACACGCAGGACCAGGGCCCCGGCGGCACGCATGCTAGATTCTGAGGCGCAGGCGCAAGGCGTTGCCGCAGCGCGGGGCGGGGGGAGCGGGGTTGGCGGGAGGAGAGCGCCTGTCCCAGGTCCCTACCAGGTGCCCGTAGACGTCGGCAGGCTGGAGGTAGAAGGTGGAGTTGAGCAGCTCTTCCAGCCTGCGCGGAACGTCGTTCTCCCGGTAGTACTCCATCGCCTGCTGCTTCAGCTTCTGCAGCTCCCTAGTGGTCCCACAGCTGCCGCCGCCGCCTTCTTCCCCCATGGTAGGAGATTTAAGGCTACAGCGGGGTTTAGCCGGGGGTCCCACGAGCGTCCTTGCTGTCGCTAGGCAACGCAACGTGATCCCGACCCCCAGATCTCGCGAGGCTTCCAGACCTAGGTTCTTCCTGCGGCAAAAACCGCTCCCTTTCCTTGGAGCTGGAATGGCTTGTCTTCTGTGCTAGCTTACCTCGCTCTTCTCCCTGCGGGATTAGGTCCGGGGGTTGGGCTCCTCATAGACTCCCGAGACTAGGGCCCTCCCGGCTTCCTTTTTCACCACTTTTCCCTGGCGATTTTCCAGAGGGGGAAATCTTTTAACGACCTCGTCTAGCGCGTTTTGCCGGAGCGCTGCAACCTTAGCTCCGACTTCCAGCTGGGGTCGCGCGCTGGGCTCCCAGTGGCCCAGCGTCTTGGGCCACCCCGCTCTCCCTACGTGCCCCTGTGCTTTCCGCGGTTAGTGAGCTCCTCCGGGTTGCTAAGGCCGCCCGTGCCAGGCAGGCCCACTCTGTTGGGGGAGGGATGTAGGGGCTCAGGGCATCCTTACTGAGCTGTGGCGATCTCAGGAATTCTTTCATTCGGCTCATGTTTATTAACTACCTGCTCTGAGCCGAGCCGTGTGCTGGCCGATCCTGCTATGATGTCCAGGAGAGAAACGGCCACTCGCCCTTCCCTGGGATATTAGTAGGGGTGAAATCAATGGAATGAAAAAAACCAGTGTGGGTTGAAAATATTTGGGGCGAACCCTAAGGGATGGTTGCGGTTTGGGCAGACCTAAGGGTGGGGGATGATTCAGGCAGGACTTGGGGAGGTAAAACGGAAATGGGGGAATGGCCTTGGCTCACGTTCCCTCTCCAGAATGCTGTCTACGTCCTGCCCTTTTCAATCCGAAGTGCCTTCCTGGCTTCATTGTACCTGCCAGGTGTCATGCGATTACAGAACTTAGTGTGCGTCCTCAGTTCTAGATACTTCCTCTGCTGCAGGAGTGGGCGGCGACGGACAGGGTGTTCTTGTTCTACTCGCGCCTGTTTATGCTCCCTACCCAAGCAGATCAGTTACAAGATCTGTGCCACACTTTGCCCCCTCTGGAAAACATCATCTTACCTACTCTGCCTGATTCCCAAGTCACTTAGTGCAAAACGAGGAAGTGAGTGAGAAAGCACTTTGAAACACAGTTATTTTCAATACATGCACGTGTGGGTGCAGATGCATAAAAATGAGATGCTGTACGTACCGTTAATACAAACCCAAACGTGCACCTTCCAAACTTCCTCCGTGTTCTCTCTGCTCTCTATGGAACGTCTCACTGTCTGTGTGTGATAGACCATCATGAACCTGCCTTCTCTCCTTGCTAGATGGAAATCCCCTGACAGTAGGATCTGAGTCTGTCTTACCTTCACATCCACCACGGAGCCTGGGGCCCTGCAAGGGCAGAGGATGTGCTCTGAATAGGTGTTGAGTGAACCCGTATGCAAAATAAGCTGACACTATTGCTGTTGTTTCCATTCCACCTTTTTGCCTTTCCTCATACACCCCTGGAAGGAAGGCACCTGCTTCTCTCCTGTGCTCATCCTTGAGTGCCCGGGTTGAGTCCCACATCAGAGAAGCCATGTCCACAATCCAGCTCTCACGCCAGCCAGCCCTTCCTTCTGAAGTCTTTCCCCATTTGCAACCTGGACGGCAAAGTTCAGCCCTCAGGATGTCTTGATTCATTTGACATTTCAATGGAAGATTGCGAGTATCCTGGGCTGGGACCACCATGTCTTAAGAGTCTCCCCCGTCACCCTTTTGCCTCAGTTCCAGGAGGACAGCGACTTGATCTGTCTTGTTCACCACTGTGTCTGCAGTATTATTACATTACCTGATGGAATAGCTGCTCAGTAAATATTTGTTGAATGATTGAATGGGTTTTACCCATAATAAACGGTTAATAAGTACTTAACTGACAGTCAGATGTTTTGGAGGTGGGTGAATAATGAGTACACCAACCTAACTGGAGCAAAGGGTTTCTTTTCAGGAATAATGAGAAATAGGGTGGAAAAGTAGTTTGAGGTGAGATTACAAAGAGGCTGGAAACCCATTTTGTAAGAGAAGGAAGCAACCACAAATTTCTGAATTTAGGAAGGGCAAGAAATAAGTGGGATTTTAGGAAGTTAACTTGAAGCAGTGGGTAGCATCGATGGGTTTTTGTTATACAGAAAACGAGACAGAGGCAGAAAATAGTATATGTGCAAGGGCCTAAACACTGATGGCAACCATGGGAATTGATGAGTGAGAGAGAATAGGAAGGAGCGATGTAAAAGGCTTTCACTAGTTGGATGTGTTGGGGTTGGGGAAGCAAAGATGGCTATTGAGGATACCTTGTAGAATTCTGTGGTAGTTAATGGAAATAGGATCAGTGCATCATCTGGTTTTGATGGAGGCAACATGATGCATTGGGCGTTAGATGTGTAGAGCTTGAGTAGCACTAGTGTCCCAGAGAAAAGGGAGGACTGAAGATCCGATAGACAACATCCACATAGAGTTCAAAGTTGTAAGAACAGACGAATCCTTTGGAGGGCAAAGGGGGGGAAATCGTTTTGAAATAGGACCTAAATATTGGGGAAGGAATAGATTTAGGACATAAAAGGAAGGCAAGGAGCTATGTCAGGAAAAGGGGTTTAGAGAAGAAGGAAAAAACCAAAATCACAAAGTCTAGGGCAGAGACTTTTGGGAACGTTTCATATGTATGTGTTTGTGTTTGTAGAACTGCGTAGAAAAAAGTCTGAAAAGATACACATCAGCATGTTAATTGTGTTGTTCCAAGGTGATGGGATCACCAGGACCTTTTATTTTCATCTTTCCATATATTGATAGTATCTGATTTTCCTGTAATGAATGAATTACTTTATATAACCTTGAAAAATTACATTAACAAGGCCGGGCGTGGTGGCCTCACACCTGTAATCCCAGCACTTTGGGAGGCCGAGGCAGGCAGATCACGAGGTCGGGAGATCAAGACCATCTTGGCCAACATGGTGAAAACCTGTCTCTACTAAAAATAGAAAAATTATCTGGGCATGGCAGCGTGTGCCTGTAGTCCCATCTACTCAGGAGGCTGAGGCAGGAGAATTGCTTGAACCTGGGAGTCGGAGGCTGCAGTGAGCTGAGATTGTGCCACTGCACTCCAGCCTGGGTGACAGGGCGAGACTCCATCTCAACAAAAAAAAAAAGAAAAGAAAAGAAAAAAGAAAAATTACATTAATAATATTTGAGGGAAGAATGTTAAAGTTACAAGAGGATGAAGACTTTAAGAATAAATTTTTAGGGACTCAATTATTCCCCTATAGACTCATTTAATTTTCTCAAAGAAGAAGTCAAAAAATCAATCAACAAATAGAAACTACCATCCTGGTCAGCTTCTGTCATTCACTCAGTCACCAAATATTGAATGCCCACCACATGCCAGACGCTATTCTAGGCACTGGAGTAAGAACAGTGAATAAAATAAATTCCTTCTCTTCATGGAATTTCAGTTCCAGTGACACTCCAGCAGCACTTATATCAGAGTGAGTCATCAGGAGAAAGGGAAATCATAAATGTGAAAGCATTTTGACAAGTCGATGTGCAAAGGGTTTATTAACAGCCCATTGGTATTGACAGATCCAGGTAAATAAAATGATTATTCATGAGTATTCCACTTTCTTATTTTTCATAGGTATTAGGAAATATTTGTGGGGTTTTAGCTACAAATACACTCATATATATGCAGATTTTATACCTACTTTACACATTCTTTGTTTTAGTACCTCGGTGATTGTATTTCCATTTCATATTGAGACTGAATGTCAAAGGGCACTTCCAGAGCATCTGGGCTTGAGAAGGGTTGAGTGTATTGCTAACCCTAAACTTACCAAACTGAGGATGGGAGGGAAGAAAGGGGGAAGAAGAGGCTCAGGAGATTTAGAAAGTTCCTGGAACATATCCACGGAGAGAGGGTAGGACTGTACTCTCCTGCTTTAGAAAGAGGAAATGATATTAGAGAGAGGATATAGTCATGACTGTTAACGTCCCGTGAGTCTGTAACTGCACTGGAAGGCATGTATGGTGTGCAACAAGAAACATTTGTCTGGGAATGAAAAAACCTACGTTGGAGTCCCAGCTGCCCCTAAATCCACCTACGTCAGTAAAAAGAGATGTTTGGACTGGGGTAGAGTTTCCTAAGCTTTTCGAATATGAAGTCTCCTTTTAACAACAATAACAAAATTCAGCCCCTCTCCACAATGCAATAGTAGTTATATATAATAACTGTAAATTCAACAGTGTTTCTAGAGGCATTTATGTTTTTATTCATGGAAATTTCATGCATATGAAAGGGGATACATTTATGGGCAAGCCATTATTCAGTGTTGGGAGAGTATTTGGTGTCTTTGGAGTGATGGGCCCTTGCACAGAGTCCACGGGCTTCCTGGTGGCCTTTTTAGAGAACCCCTGAACTGGGTCTTTCCATCTTGGATCTCTCCTACTTTGTAGCCCTAATTTAAGATAAAATATCAGGACACAATCTTTTGCAACCTACTAACTGAAGACCCTTCATAGAGGAAGTTAACAGTTCTTCAGTCTGTGTTTCAAAAAGAATTTCTAAGCTACGTCAGACATTTCCCTAAATGAAGGTAGATAAAGAAGACGTATTTGTTCATTTTTCCCTAATCCTGTCCAACACCTTTATTTAAATTGGAACTTGTTTGCGGTGAATTTGATGTTCATGAGTGATTATTTAGATGTTATTTTGGGGTTGCTATCAAGTGCTTGTTAATTCTTCTTTCCTACACTTGACATCTATGTTGAATATCATTTTTCATAGGGAACTAATGAACATGACTGCAGGTGCCTTTAATCATAGGATCATAGAAACTACAGAGAGTAGATGGAACATGTTGCCTTTTCCTCATCTAGAAAATGGGAATAATAATGTTAATGTTAACTATCTTCACTCAGTCATCTGGCATAGTAAATAAATAAGATGCCTCATTTAGAAAATGGGAATAATGATGTTAACCATCCTCACCAGTTGTCATGAGTAAGAAATATGATTACCAAGCTAATTGCAAATATAAATAGCTGTAAATTAAATGGTAAGTAATAAAAGTAGGAAACATTTGGCTAATAAATGGGGTAGGCCTTTAAAATTTGTTTTTTTCTTTATTGATATCTGCTGGCAGTAGTCATTGCCACTATAATAGTAATAACAAAACCAGCCAAAACAACAGTTGCAACTACCTTTGATTGGGCATTTTTATATGCCTGGAGGTTTACTTACATCATTTCATTGCATCTGCAGAACAGCCACCAAAGGTAAGTGATTGGCCCAAGGTCACACAGTTAATAAATAGAGGAGATGGAATTTGAGTCCAGGTCTAGCTGACACCAGTGCCCATATATTTCCCGTTGTGCTCCACTGCCTCTCACGGCTGGAACTCTCTCAGGTTCCACTGTCTTATGCTGGCTGTTGCTAGACTCTTGTCCATCCTCTTTGGAGGAGCCAGTTGAGTTGCTTACTTGGAGGTCTTGAAGAAAGAACTCTCAATAAGTGGTGTCTTGATCATTGGTTCTCAGGCTGAGCCACACATTAGAATCACCTGGAGATTCTATTGGCTTCTACTAGAATCTAAGCACCATTAGAATTTAAGCACCGCGCGGAGATGTATTGTTTATTTTAATCATTGCTACAGTATTGAATGATACTGATGATTGGGCCCTATCCCAGACCTATTAAATTGGAATCTCCAGAGGGTGGGGCCCATACGTATATATTTTTAAAATATATGATAATTAATATGCAGCCAAGGTTGCAAACCACTGCTCCAAAAGATTTCCCCATGGATTAGGTCAGAAAGAGAATGACGAAGGCTTCCCCCAGGAATGATCTGTTGATGGATAAAGCCAACAAGGCCTAGGAAATCAAAGCTCCTGAGTTCAAACCCTGGTTCTTCCAGTTCCCACTCATGTGACCTTTTACAAATCACTTGACCTTTCTGAGCCCATTTCCTCACTGACTAATACTTTTAATTTCACAGTATTGCTAGGAAATGACATTTAAAAATCCATGTGAAATTCCTTCTGCTGTGGCTAACACAGAGTAAATGGTGGTGTCATGACCAAGGAGATGAAGGAAAAGGAAAATGTAGTATTTTAGCAGTTTTGCAGTATTTGTCTGAAAACCTTTATTTAACTTTACACTGGAATCCAGACTGAACTGAATTAAAAGGGAGCCCCTTTTAAAAACAGTATCAGTGAACTCTTGAGGTGATTATGCCTCCTGGTGATTTATCACTTTTAATTTATCCTTTAGCATTCATGCAAGATTGTAAAGTTGTGTTGTTTCTCTCTTGCTTCCCAGATAAATAGAAAGCGGGAGCCATAGTCATAATGTGAGTGTTCAAAGCTAGCATCCTGACAAAGGCTATTTTAGATTTATTTTAGATTGAGCCTTCTGGTCATTTGTTCAGAGGCCTTTGACACTGAAGACCAAAAGATACTGTTGGAGATGCTACCTCTGGCAGTTTAATTAGTATTTTTCAGGGAATAGACACACAATTTCTATATGGGCAGAATGAAATTGGAAGTAGGGCAATTATTCAGTGAGTTCATATAGTAAAGAGAAAAGGAAAAGATCGACCATAGAAACTCTGGCTGGGCGCGGTGGCTCACACCTGTAATCTCAACACTTTGGGAGGTTGAGGCAGGTGGATCATGGGGTCAGGAGTTTGAGACCAGCCTGGACAAGATGGTGAAACCTCAACTTTATTAAAAACACAAAAATTAGCTGGGCGCAGTGGCGGGTGCCTGTAATCCCAGCTACTTGGGAGGGTGAGGCAGGAAAATCGCTTGAACCCGGGAGGCAGAGGTTGTAGTGAGCCAAGATTGTGCCTGGGCGACAGAGCAAGACTCCATCTCAAAAACAAACAAACAAAACTCTTTAAGCAAGCTCTTTTGCCATTTTTAAATAGATAATTTTTTTAACTTTATAGAAGTAGCTACAGCTTAAAGGTATTTTTGTAACGTATCTACAGGGCTAATAAAGCAAAAGGAATACATATAAAATACCTTTAAAAGGCCAGGTTTTCTAATCTGTACTTCTTTTATTAATATAAAAATAGCAAAATAAACAGTATGATTATACTTATTGTGAGTGAAGAAAATGTTAAATGTATTTTCCACATAGGGGGCAGCAAAGAAGAGAGAAGGAAGAATCCTAGTTAAGAGGACCAGTTAGATATTTTATCAAGTTATGGCAAAAAAATGTTTTCTCTGTGACTCTTGTAAATATCAATTGGATTTGTTTCCTGGCCCCTGAGAGTTCTGTGCCTGTTTTGTGGCTGCACTTGAATGAGTATTAATAAATTGTTTGACTTTTGTAATTAAATTTGAGAACCTGATTGAAGGGGATTTTAACTTCCTTGAAAATGTACTTTAAGTTAATCTGCTTAAGAGGAATTATCTGTTCGTTGTTAGCAAATCAAAAGACTGCCTCTGCCTTATAACTGATGATTTCTACAGGCCTGGTTATGAATCTTATGGTAATGTTAAACCTTCAAAAATTATTTGGGGAATTAAAAAAATAAAGTTGTCAACTTAGCACTTGACTTTACATTAATTATTGGCGAAGTGTAGAATTTTTTTTTTGTCATTATGGTGGTGGTTTCTCTTCTTCTGCCATAATTTTGTCTTTTAGAGTTGGCAGCTATTTTGTCCTAAGGAAGTTTTAGAACCACAGTTCTTTGAGTATTAAAAAAAAATAGCAGTCACAAATGAAGAATGAGAACTGTTTTTCAAAGAACTGTGTTTTGGAGGAATAAATTCTCAGTATTTTTTTAGCAAATAAAATAATTTTAGGCAAATTTATCAGTATTGATTTAACTGCTTCTCTTTCGTATATGACAAACATCTATAAATTATTATAATTGAAGCCCTATGTACTTCCAAAATTATTTAAGGTGATGTATGTGTATGAATCTCAAATGTGTTAGATTAAATTTCTCTACCAGATGTTAAAAAATACATTGAATTGTGTTGAATGCTGACAAGGGATAATGTATGATTAATCCTGTTTTTAATTAAATAATATAATTATTATATTTCGTGATTGTGCATTCAACACCTTAAGTAGAGATTACAGAAATAAAACTGCCAATGATCAGCATCTGTTTGTCAGAAAAACGTTTCTATTAATACTTGAAGGAGAAAAGTTTAGTAAAGATCAAAGACTGAAATATGATTTCTAAAATGGAAATGCTTTTATTATGTTATTAATGATGTTTGTCCTTGGCCTGAGCTACAATTTTAACTGCTACAGTTGGGGGATAGGAAAGAATAGGAACGTGCGGGAGTATCTAACACACAGTTGTACTCAGAATGGAATAAAGAGTTGTGTGTATTAGGAGAATGTTGTATGAAATTACTTTCACTTGAAATAAATAATTGGGGGAAAAACGAGGTATGGATTAGAAGTATCTGGGTGTCTGCCCTCACCCCCATTTGTGTGTATGTGTGTGTGCCTAGAGATACGGACAAGGAAAGCAGCGTGAGTAACTCAGGCTTCACTCTGTTCCACTGCCCTTACCGGAGCTATCAAAGTGCCCTGAGGGAGCTGCACTTGTTCAACAGCTACTGTTAGACTGTTGTGAAAATTGGAGTTGATCTATGAACAACTGATTGATTTAAAACATCACTGAGCAATCCTAGGTAGTCATCCTTCCCAAAGGTCACAACCAAATATTTGTACTCTAGTCTTAAAAACTTTCGGGAAACTTGAAAATGGAGAAGATAGATACTCACAAGGCCGGAATTCCATCTGAATTAAGCTTAGATCTCTGTACCTCCTAAAGAATTTTCCTGCCTCTAACATGTTAAAAGCAGAGTTCCTGTTTGAGGGAACTAGTGCCAAATTTCTTTATGATGTAAAATTATTCTCAGCCAACACTTGTTGAGATTCCTATTAACTGTGGATCTGACCTGAACTTTGGTTGCCTAATCATAAATGCTTTCTTTTTTTTATAGCTAAGCTGATAGGAAAAATAACAGTTTCTGTGCTGATTTTGAGAATACGGAATCAAATACAAAATCAAAGACTCTGTTTTTTTAGGGTAAAAACAAAGGGCTATAACTTTTATTTTAAAGAATATTTGAAATAAATAAAATGTATATTTATTAATGTATAGCTTTAGAATAAATGTTTTCCTGTGTATCATCATTTGTTTACTGAAAACACAGCCATTTTAAATTCTAAACCAAGAAATTAATAATTGCAAGAAAAAAAAATCTGTTCAATTAGTAATTTTTGTATACTTGTAAACTGAATGTTGGAAAATTAGTTCTCTTTTTCAGAGATAATTGTAAATCTGCAAAACAGGATATGCAGTCAAAGTGAACTCAAAACAGGAACTCTTTTTAATTTATATTTGCAAGAGACTTTATCTCCAAATATTATATATTATATGAGAACAAAAAAAAAATCACCATGTGTTTTGTTTTTAACTAAAAAGAACTGACTTTCCCGTCTGTATGTATGCTGTCTTGAGTTCAACCCCAATTCACTAGGGGCATGCCTTGGACTTTTCACATTCTTTCAAGCCCCAATACTAAAGAAAAAAAAAGGCACTAACCTTGGCACAAAACTAGACCCTGGCTGGTACATCAAACATTGCACACACGTCTGTACCCTCTGGGGTTAAGGCTCAGCCACCACATCAGGATCAGTCCATATGATTACTATGTTTATGATAGACCCACCTTGCTTCCAAATTGAGACTTTAAGATTATACACGTCTTGCCGTCCTGTCTCATCTATTTTTGACAAAATGTGTCGGTGAGATTTTAGCGGTTTTTTTTTTTTTTACAGTAGGCATCTACGAAGTCCTTTGGAATCAGTCATACTTGTGTTGATTACTAAAGTGCATCTCTTTCAATGGGGTATTTTTAAATAAGCTGTGACTTTGGATGGATATTATTGGAGGAATGGAGCTGTGATCCCTGTCAAACTGAGAAAAACAAGGGTATGGGAAGACTCCTTTGGCTACTTAGTGCTTTGTGACTTTTGAGGAAACTTTGCAGCACGTAATTCTAAGAACATTGTAGGAAACAGCAAAGTAGAGCCAGGCTCTTCGTTGGGGAGGGGAGTGAAGGCTGTGCTCACGTAGCTTCAGTAATGTCTGACTTGATCCTAAACACTGCGGTTGAAATGTTCCTTTAGAATGATCTTGTGCATTCCACAAAGGCATAAAATACTAAAATCTGTTTCTTTCCTTAGCCAGTAGTTCTATATTAATTCAGGAGCTATAAAACAAAGTTCAGATTGATGTCACTTTCCAACTGTGAAAGTATGTTCACCTCATGTATTGAATACAAACATTTCAACAGGTCCTGTTACCCACTGGCCTGACTGTTAACTTTTTATTAAAGTATAAAGGACCTTTACACTTCTGTGTGTTAACTTTTGGTGGATGAAATACATATTGACAAATGTAAACACATGGATTTACTAAGCACCTAAGGTGCTCAGGTTGAAGTGCGTGTGGCTCTCACTACAGAAATAAGTTGAGAAAACTGAATTATGAAGAATTTAGCAGTTACTGCTCAGAACAATCACATATTAGCCCGGGTTATAATTCTCATCTCTCTGTACATTTAACCGGCTGTGCCTTGACAGAGGAATAAGGCAACATTTAAAAAAATGCAGTCTTTTAGTTTTTGAATGCAAGCCCCAGCATCTTTACAAACCCTCTTTTACATGAAGTTAAGACAAACTTAACTAAAGGTTAAATTGTACCTTGTGAAGTCGGATGGTTTAAAATGTGCAGTGGAGATCCATGTGAAGAATAAGATGTAAAGCATAGTTTTGTTGCCTCTGAACTTTGGAATTCTAGGCAGACTTCTTGCATCATGTACAAATAAACCAAAAAGGGGCATGCAGAAGTGAAACCAGTCCTGTGGCTGCTGTCAGATTTTGACATTCATTCCACTGATGATGTGTTTGTTTGGCTTGTTTTTCTCCACTTCAAATGTTCTGTTTTTCCCCCCTCCAGAAATATGGTGAAATGGTGTTAAAACTGTCCACGCACACTCTCACTCTGGGAGTTCATGCAGAGGACACTCAGCCTGAGGACCAGCAGCAGGCCCGCCACCCCCACCTCCCTCCCACGCAGAACGCCACCTCCCGGGCCTTCCCATCACACCCTGGCTTGCTGTGCTTCTCTGTACGAATGGGGTTTCTGTTTCCAGCCTCAATAGTCCAAGCTGTTCTCTTGGATGCAGGGGCTTAATTCAACCCCTTTTCCTCTGCCTTGACCACCGATCAAATAGGCAAAGCTACTAGAAATTGTCATGTGGCGTAATTTGCCACTTACTCTCTATTTCCCATCACAGTGTATAAATCTTTGTTTTTCCTTAAGGGACTCAGAGCCCAGGCAGAACTTTTGGGGTTATTAGTTTCATATTTTATTTAGTTCTATATTATTAAATTAAACATCTAATTATATGTGTCACTTTACAGACAAAAATGTTTTTTTAAAAACCCTATCAGTATGAGCAAATAGAAACACATTTAAATTCCTGGTTAAAAGACTGTCAACATGATTCTTCATATTCGGGAATCGGTTTATTTAATGAGCTTAGATTTAAAGAATTTTTTTTGCATTCTTTTTACTAAATAGGTAGATAAAAATATTATCGGTAGGAAAATACCTTTTATTATATACAGTGTATTTTGGTATAGTATGTGTTATTGCCCTAGCTGGATATCATGTATTTTCTGATAGTATTAAAATATTTTAAAATCTAAAATCCCCAGTCCCTAAATTCTAAGAAAAAAAAATACTGCACATATGTTCAGCTATGGAAGTTGTACCATGACCTTTCAGAGGGTTTAGCTGCACAAAGTTCTACAGCTTTTTCAGATTTATTGCCATAAATGGTCTTGTTTTGTAGCTCAGTTCTCTGCTCTTTGTCAGTAAGTGGGCAGATGTTTTTGCCTTTTTATAAAAGTGCAGTAATAGGCATGTCTACTGTCTTTACTTCATCAGCTAGAAGAACCATATCCATGGCTTATCCTGATGACAGGTGATTCACCTGAGCTTTGTTCCCAGATTGGTAGCGGGCAACATGGCATGTCGTAAGTGGCCCTTCCCACCAACTGAATAGAAAAAGGTTTCTTTCCGATTTAGATATAAACTTACGCTTTCACCTGTCGGAGGAAAATGAAACCATCACTAACAGTTTTTATTTTGTTGGCAGGTTCATGCCTGTGACAAAGAGATTTATCCCCAGGTGAATTACTCCTTCACATTGGTGTGGCAATGACTATTTAATAAAGCTATTTATGAAAACTCCTTCAGTGTGTGGTCCCCGTTCCCACAGTGTGTCACTGCCGCCGCCAAGTGACAGGTCTGAAAAATCAGCAAATCCTAAACAATTAAGGCATCAATTCCTCCTTCCCAAACCAAGGCCCCTGCTACCTCCTAGATAAAGATAGTGTCTACTTCTGTAAGGAAGACCCTTCCCCAAATCACACTGGACCTAATGGGTGTCCCTCCAAGTTCATGGTCTCTCGGAGAAGAATGGCATGGGTGATGAAGAAAAGAATTTCTTTCTCTGGATGTATAGATGTAATTTTAGGGTTGAAGGAGTGTGTGTGTGTGTCTGTGTGTGTTCGGTTAGTTTACCGCAATCTCACACAAAAATCATACCGTACAGCAGGGAAGAAATTCTCTGTCTTAAAAATCCACCAGTCACACCAAAAATTTGTAACTCCAGGAACACACACATACTTGGGGATGTATGCAAAGACTGTTCTCTTCTGCAACCTCATTCTCGAACGGGGCTAAGAGCTTTTCAATTGCTGTGACATTTTCAGCCAGGGAAGTAGTAGTTGTTGCAGAGCAATGTTTTACAGGCAATTACTTTATATGATCAATGGAGCAATTCCCCTTCCAGAAAGGAACCAAAGCGATCTAGTTAAATCATTAAAGAGAGAAAGAGAGTGGGAGAAAGGGTTCATCTCATTAGCAGGTGCCAGTGCTGCAGGCTCCGTGGCGGCACACAATGTCACTGGCCCTTTAAGACAATGACTGCGCTCCCTCCACCACTGCCACCCCCTCCCCTGTAGCTGTTGACAGGTCTAAACCTCCCTAGCAGCCCATTGTGGCCGCAGTAGGAGGCACCTGCAGAAAATGTGCCAAAACCAGGCAGGGAGCAAGAGCTTTTCAATAAGCTCCGCAGCTGGAGAGGAGAGGCAACACTAAACAACCAGCCTGGGCCCAGGCATGTGATGGGAAAAGGGGTCAAAAACACACCTCCTATGGGCTTTCTGAGCACTGTTCGGTTCAATTTGCTGACATCTTCTAGCTGGCTTTTCTCTATTTGCTTAATATGCTGAGGTATTTAGCTTAAAAGCACTAAATGCCTCATCATGATGAGTCGTTTTCTCTTTCCCCATTTACTGTTATTAAGGACATTTTCCAGCATTTTCACTGTCTTTCTGCCCCAAACTAAGATTGTTTTCTTTCGCTCCTCTCTCGTGACTACTCGCAGGCATTCTCCACCACACACCGCCTCCTTGATTTTACTCATCTTTAATTCAGGGATGAGTAAAGCTCTCCAAATTTAGGATCTGTGCTACCTTTGTAAAATACACACTCCTGACTGCTTTCGGCACGTGTGTGGTTGCTGAATTCTTGCATTCCAAGTAGTAAACATGTATTGTGCATCTACTGTGTACCCACCAGTGTTCGCAGGGCTTCTAGAAATCCACAGATGAACAAGACATGCTTTTCCCCTTGTACTGTTTAGGACCCAGCAGAGGGAATGAACAGCTAATGTAACTGTGGGTTCTGGGAATCTGTTTTACACCCAGGCGCTTGTGTTTGTAATATCTACAGCCCTTTTAAGAATAAGCAGGAGTGGAAGGAGAGGACGGGGAGTACCCTGGGATGGGCTGGTGGTATATTGGCTCCGTCAAGTTTGCCTTGGGGAACCAGAGGACAGAGTCTCAGTGTCATCTCTCCAAGGTAAATAGAGAGAGAACCGGGCCTGGTTCCTCAGTTTTGGCAGCTCTTGTCTCTCCACGTCTCCTGACGTGCACATAGCACTTCCCGGTTTTTGTGATTTTCCATCTATTTTTTTCTTTCTTGATGTAGTATGGCATTATCTCTGTCTTGCAGATGAAAACATCTGAGACTCAGGGCTAAGCACCTTGCCCAAGGCCACACAACAAGTAGGTGGTAAGTGCACAGGCCTGCCAGGGACCCAGCTCCTCTGTGCCCACCTAAATCTTTGCTTCCCTCCTGCCGGGTACTGCCTCTTCAAACTGTCAACCAGCACGAGTACAGGACTTAAGAGCGACGTGGAAACAAAGCGACATTTTCACAGTGCAACTCTTTCCCCCCTCCTACAGATGGAGAGTGTTGGCGTGTACGGATTCTGTGGGTGTAAAGCAAAGAACAAAATGAAGTGTGATTCAAGGTGGGAAATAGCCGCTTCAGGTAGGAAATGAACTAATGTGTGTAAGTATCAAACTGGCCTCTGAAATAACTACCCCAGACCTCATTCCTCTCGAGAGGGACTAGGTACGTTTAAAACTGGGACGTTGAAACTTCTGCACATGTAAGATGTTTGCCAAACCACTGCTGCAAAACCTGCTTGTTCAGAACACCGGGAAGTGGGAAGAGGTTTGAGAGAATTTCAGAGGCACCCTTGAGTCAGAAAACAAATTCGTTTCCCACCTATCCAAAGCCTAGAATCGTCACTGGCCACACTCACACGCACAGATCATGCACCTAGCATCCGTCTAGCCTGCCGGCCTCCTGCTATCTTCCTGCCCTGCTCTGGTGGCCCTGGGAGATTGGCTCTGTGAGGGCCCATACAAAGGCAGGAAGAGATGGCCTCTCGCTCTTCTGGGCTTGTTTTTGCCTTAACATGTCTCTCCTCTCAGAGGACTGGTCCTCTTCCTCCTTCTTCTTCGGTGCCTCCCTCCAATTCTGGAGAAAACAAGTGGACTATTCATGTAAAAAGAGAAAGACTGAGAAAGGGAGGGGGAGATGCCACCGACAAACTCCATTGAAAGCCACTGGCTGTTCATTTACATTCACACTTTTAAAACATGTTAACTAATGATGTTAAATGGTTTGCCAAAGGTCCTGGCAGGTCAGTTGTAGAAGTGTCATTTCTGCCTAATTAGGGCTCTTGTGGCTGCCTGGGGCCTCCCAGTGCAACCGGTGACAAGCCGAGAACTGACAGCTTCAATTGCAGCCAATAGGAAGGTTGGGCTGGTCATGTTTTCCAACTCAGCCAGGTGTTTGCTGAATGGGGGAGGGGCCTGGCGAGATCTGAGCGCTTCTATGATCCTTTTTCTTTTACTGCGGCCTCCCAAGTCCTTCCCCTTTGCCTGTCTTGTCTTGTGTCAAGGTCAAGAATGGGCTTCGCTAAATCAGCAATTTGGGTTATCTCTGGGAGGCCATTAGCAATCCCCAGCCCAGACGTTTCAAGTGGTCTCAGATCCCAGATGCTAGACTTTTTTTCCTCCGTAAAAATCAGAGAGTAGGAAAAGAAAGGGAATGCTTTAGGTGAAAAACAACAGTAAGAACAAAGCAAAACAAAACAAAAATGAACCAAAATGCAGAAAACTACGTAGTCCTGAAAGTGTTACACTTCTGAAGACATAATAATAAAATTGCTTAAGGAGAAAACCATGAAAGCATCCCGATCAATGCTTTAAATATTGGAAAGAATAAAAGACTGTAGTGAAAACAAATTCTGTAGTATTCAGTGGGATCGACAGTACCTGTCACATAGTAGGTCCTCAATAAATAAATTTATTGATCTGAATTGGTTTTTCAGGAGAAAAATTATTGTCTGAGAAACAGAGAGTGATTGGTTGAGATTTTGCTCTTTTTCATGCTTGCCTTAACTCTTTCTATCATGTTCTTTGAGCTTCTCTGTTGACCATAAAATGCTTGCTAAATTGTAGTTCCACGTTATGGGTTGACATGATTATCTTGTTGTTTTGTTTTGTTTTGTTTTTAACGACTTAAGCAAAATACCATTAATTCTCAGCTCCCCCAGACTGCAGCAGCTACCACACAAAGAAGCAGTCCTATGGCAATGACATCTGTGTCCAGGATTTGGATCTGACGAACTGGCAGTTCCTGCAGGGATGACGGTACTCCCTAGTTGTGTCTGAATTGGACGCACCAGCACTTGAGCACACACAAACGCACGTGAACAGATGGAACGTGTTATGGGCCTGTTAGCCAAGGAATGACAGAATTAATCCATGGGCATTTGCGGCCAATGTTGTGTTAAACTAAAGGGAAAAAGTGAACAGGGAAAAGCCATGTTTGTTTTATGAAAATCTCAGACCCAATCCTTAGGTCTGGAAATAAGGGGTGTCTAAAACCTCACTTTAGTTCTGGAAATGAGGGGTGTCTAAAACAAAGGGCATCTGAAACTTTGGTTTTTCAGCTTCCTTTCCGTGACCTCTTTCCCACCCGCTGCCTCTGTTTTCTCTAATATGGAACAGTGAAAATGGGGGCCAGCAAAACAGATTGTTGATGCCTGTTGATTTTATCAAAGGAAGGTTAGATTAAGTAAGACGGCGTAAATGAGCACACCTAGGATGATACCTGGCATATATCAGGTGGCCAGTGGCAGTGAATTCTCTCCCTGCTGTCTTGAGTTCTCGAAGGTTGAAGTCCATGCATGCCAAGCTATTTTTTCGGCCTGATAGCAGGTGAGCTACTGAGTGAAGACAGAGACTGGACACTCATTCAGCTCTGAATCTTCAGTACCTTGCATGGAAGGTGCACAGGACATATTTGAAAAAGAATTAATAGAATTGACCAATAGGCTGACCTCCTGAATGGTGAATGAGCAAATTGATCTAGAGGTATTCAAAACTGTTTAGTTGACTGTCCCAGACTTTCTCAGACCTCTTCTGCCACTGACTTCTCTGAAAAGACCCTTTGTAGCTGGGTGCGGTGGCTCACGCCTGTAATCCCAGCACTTTGGGAGGCTGAGGTGGGCGGATCACGAGGTCAAGAGATCGAGACCATCCTGGCCAACATGGTGAAACCTCGTCTGTACTAAAAATACAAAGATTAGCTGGGTGTGGTGGCACATGCCTGTAGTCCCAGCTAGTCGGGAGGCTGAGGCAGGAGAATTGCTTGAACTGGGGAGGTGGAGGTTGTGGTGAACCAAGATCGTGTCACTGCACTCCAGCCTAGCAACCGAGCGAGACTCTGTCTCAAAAACAAAAACAAAAACAACAAACCCTTTGCATTTTTGTCCTATCCTGTTTTGTCTGTCCCTTTCAGACCGTATCACACGTTCTTTTTCCTCTTTGGTGACCTCCTTTGTCTTTCTTGCTACTCCTGTACACTGTTGTTTACTCACACTGATTTTATTCTGAGCTCTCATTTCTCTTCTATTTCCGGTTCTAACGCCTATCTTGTCCATGCCTCCCACACTCACCTCTGACTCGGAGGCCTGATCCGCACAGCTGCGATGGATGTTTGAGCACTTTGAGGGTGAACCGTTGTCATGCGGCCTTTTTGAGTGCTAAAAAGTGACCACTTCAGATTTTCCTTGCGGTTAGTAAGATGAGTATTTTAAAATCATTCTGGAGGAGATTAGTGGTAAAGAAAACCTTCCTCAGCAACTAAATCATTTTGGAAAAATAAGCCAATTAGTCGATAAAACAAAAAACCTTTTGAAGACTTGTGAACAGAGGAAAGGACATGTGAATTACAGGTTTTCTATTTTGTGGCATTGATGTACTCCAGTAGTATTCGTGATAGCTGATTATCGCGATGGTGACCCTGGAAAGGTGAAATTATGTTCAGTTGAATATAGCCTAACCCTTCTCAAAGGATAATTTGATTTTGTTACTCCATTGTTAAGGGCTTTTTGGTGGCCTTTCGAGATCTGGCTCTGGCTTCTCTTTGACCTTGAACCCTCACTCTGGTTGTGCTGATCTGCTGACCATCCTCCGGACATGGTAGGGTGTTTCATGCCACAGGGCCTTTGAATAAACCTTTCTTATCCTTGGAATGAATGCCTCTTCTTCCTTTTGTTCCCCTGCCAAACACATGCTATTAGGAAAGATTCAACTCCATGTCACCACCTCCACAAACTTCTCCTGACACCTCCCAAGTTAGAGTGACCTTTTTCTCTTGTGTGCCCCCCACTGTTGAACTTGATGTTCCTGTCAATAACAACAATGCTGCTAACAATGATGGTTTCCTTTCATTGAGTGCCTTTTGGTTCCAGTAAGTGTAATTGCTTTCACTTGTTAAATCATTTAAGTCCTGCCACCCTATGAAGAGGCCATTATTATAGATACAGTCGTGCATTGCTTAATGACAGGGATATGTTCTGAGAAATTCATTATTAAACAATTTCATCATTGTGTGAACATCATAGAGCGTAATTCCACAAACCTAGATGGTATAGCCTACCACACACCTAAGCTATTATATGCAGGATAGCCTGCTGCTTCTAAGCTACAGACCTGTACAGCATGTTACTATACTGAAGCTGTAAGCAGTTGTAACACAGTGGCAAGTACTTGTATATCTAAACATAGAAAAGGTACAGTAAAGATACAATATTATAATCTTATGGGACCACAGTCATATATGTGGTCTGTCGTTGACCAAAATGTCATCGTGCAGTGCATGACTGTATTTATTTTACCAATAAGGACCCGGCAGCTCAAGTGGCACGTTGGATGTCATACAGTTTCAAAGTGGTGAAGCTGGGTCCTGAGCCCAGCCAGCATGACTCAACCCACATTACTGGCCGCCATGAATACAGAACCACCAAACCAACTACCTTCCATTATAAATAGCCACCATGGTGATAGGAGGGGCATTTCAGTTTTCAGTGTGTCTTCTCTAGATGGTGAGCTCCTTGAGGTTGGTGACACTCATAACTTTGTGTTCTAGTGCTTATCCTTGGGCCAGCACATGGCAGAGACTCTTTAAGTGCTGACTGGGTTTAATAATATGGAATTGAATTGTACTGTAGTATATATGAATATATATGTATATATGCACATATCCTCTCCCCGGCCCTCTTGCTCTTTATGTATATGCATATACTTATATACATATTTATATCGGTTTTTATATATATTTTATATATGTACATATATGCATTTTGTTTTTGAGACAGGGTCTTGCTCTGTCCCCCATGCTGGAGTGCAGTGGTGTGATCACGGTTTACTACAGTCTTGACCTCCCGGGCTCAAGGGGTCCTCCCAGCTCAGCCTCCCAAGTAGCTAGGACTACAGGCATGCACCACCACGCCTGGCTAATTTTTGTATTTTTTGTAGAGATGGGGTTTCACCATGTTGCCTGGTTCTCAAACTCCTAGGCTCGAGTAATCCACCCACCTTCGCTCCCAAAGTGGTGGGATTACAGATGTGAGCCACCACAACCAGCCCATATATACATATGTAACATATACATACACATATATCTATGCACACAAATTAACATAATATGTATATATGTGCATAAATTACCATTTTCTATATAAAGATGGCAAGAGAGGCAGGCAGAGAAAGAATCAGTTGCAGTCTGGAGGAATATACGTGTGTTACTTGGTTTCTCTGACTTTAAATTCTCTCTTAATCTATATTCCTTGTAAAGTAGATGATAGCATGTATCTTGGCCTATATGTTTCTAAAGACAAACCTCTAAGCTCTTAAAGTTCTGCCATGGTGTGTGTCATGGTACATTTAAGTCAGAAAGCCCATTAGGGGCCGGGCGCGGTGGCTCAAGCCTGTAATCCCAGCACTTTGGGAGGCCGAGACGGGCGGATCACGAGGTCAGGAGATTGAGACCATCCTGGCTAACCCGGTGAAACCCTATCTCTACTAAAAAATAGAAAAAACTAGCTGGGCGAGATGACGGGCGCCTATAGTCCCAGCTACTCGGGAGGCTGAGGCAGGAGAATGGCGTAAACCCGGAAGGCGGAGCTTGCAGTGAGCCAAGATCTGGCCACTGCACTGCACTCCAGCCTGGCCGACAGAGTGAGACTCCGTCTCAAAAAAAAAAAAAAAAAAAAAAAAAAAAAAAGCCCATTAGAGGAGGAGGATGCCTGGCTAGAATAGCTAGAATAGTGTTCTTGAGTTTTTCCATGTGTGTTGTCTCAGGTAGGAAGATGACAAGTCCTATTTTGTTCTTGTGTGATTCCTCATCATTCAGTCCCTGCAGGCTGAGCTTGTTAATGGTGGTGAACATGAGTTTTGTTCTTTGCCAGGAGCGCCCACCAGTGCCCATAACGCCCTCCCGGAATGTGCTGGGCAGTGTGTTTAGGGTAAGACTGACTAATGACCCTACACTGAGAATGGCCTCAGCACAAACCCAAAAGGCTCTGCTAGAGCTCAGAGGCAGCCACGAGATTTGGAGAGCTGGATGACGGTTCACTAAGAGAATTCAAGCTGTCAGTTCTCCTGCGTACCCTTTGGATTCTATTCTGATGCTGTTGCTTGTAGAGGGAAAAAGTTCATGTGTCGTTTATATACAAGTGCCCATTTGACATTGAGTGAGTCACATTTATTTTACCCAATATGAACATAAAATCTGTTTTAAAATCGGATTCTAGAACTTTAAAAGGGTTCTTATGTATTTTTCTGAAGTAACTCAGTGACCATAGGTGAGCCCGCCCCACCTGGCCTGGTGGGTGACCCTTTTCCTGCCCCCTCACCGGTTCTGCTCCTTGCTCCTCTCTCTGCGCCTTGGCTCCCCTTCCCGGAACCCTTCCTCTTGGCCTTGCCAAATCCTGCCCATCCTTTGAGAATCTCTTATGCCCCTGGCTGTCTTACCCCTTCCTGCTTTGCTGTGGTATCCGTTGGTCTGTTCTTGTGCTGCTAATAAAGACATACAGGAGACTGGGTAATTTATAAAGGAAAGAGGTTTAATGGACTCACACTTCCACATGGCCGGGGGGGCCTCACAATCATGGTGGAAGATGAAGGAAGAGCAAAGGGACTTTTTACATGGCGGCAGGAAAGAGAGCTTGTGCGGGGGAACTCCCATTTATAAAACCACCATATCTCATGAGACTTACTCACTACCATGGGAACAGTATGGGGGAACCATCCCCATGATTCAATTATCTCTACCTGGCCCCGCCCTTGACACGTGGGGATTATTACAATTCAAGGTGAGATTTGGGGACACAGATTTGGGCTGTGGGGACACAGCCAATCGATACCTGGCATATGCAATCTGATCACCCCTTCCAAACTTCTCTCTTAAAAATGCAACACTCTGACAGCATGTGGAGGCTTGGATGGAAACATGGTAAAAATTAAGATGATGTTTCTCACACTTTCGCACCAAAGTGATACAAATCCCAGAGCTGAGGCAACTAGTGTTTCTGCCAGAATGGAATGTCGTTGACATTTTCTGTTGTTTTTAAATATTTGCAACTATTTATTGTTCTTCCGTAAAAACCAGAATTTGTGGTTGTGTATATAAAAGTAATGTTCTAAAGTGTGCCTTTGTGTGTCCTTGATGCAGGACCGGCTCGGACTTGTGACCTGTGCAGTCACACAAGGCCCTGCATGTGGTTTAATGCCTCACTGTCACCATCTTGAAATTCTTAATACCTTGAACGAGGGGTCCTGTATTTTTGTTTTATGCTGGGCCCAGCAAATTACATAGGTGATCCTGCCTTTGGGGTTCTGCAAGGCCCCTAACCGTGAAGCATGCATCGAGTTACAGCTTTAAATCTTAACATGACTTCGTCTGTTATGACCCACCCAGGACAGTGTAGGAAGCTGGGTGCCCTTTAAAAAAAGAGTCTGGGCTGAAGGAGATGGAGAGGTAGGAAGGGTTGTGGGTCCTGAATGCCAGCTTTGCCAGGGCCATGCCTCGCAGCCATGTCCTTACTGCCTGTCTACCACAGGCCAGGAGGTGAACAGTCATTCTGTAATTCACATGCAGTAACACTCTTTGAGAGTTCTGTTTTTCACCTGGAACTGCCAAGTCATTTGGTGAAGATTTCCTGCTTGTTTGAAGTCCGCAGAGAAAAACCGCTAATGAAACATACCACATTTGGAAGTGAACTTTTTAAAGTATGTATCCGTAAGTTCTTATTCCAGCTCTTCCTTTTATTTTATAAATGCCTGTCTTATTTCAAAAGCGACTTTCAGGCATAGGTATAACAACATAATAAGAACAATACATTTGAGAAACAGGACTGGAAAAGAAACTAGGGCAAAGTCAGGGGTCAGGTTGGATCACAAATGCATACCACGAGGTCTTACTGAATTTTAATTTGCAAATGCCTATAAGCTTCCCAGCAGCAGAACGAAGGAACACAATTGTTCGTATCTATATGCAGCAGAAGGGTGGGGCGGAAAGCAGCTCACAATTTGGCTTGCACCGTCCACCGCAGAGAACTGAGAGATGTCTTGGGAACATGAGTGGGGCTTTCCGGGAATCTGTTTACCTGAGGCACTAAGTCCTCTCTCCCTTGGACATCCCCAGATAGTCCAGCATGAAGCTTTGTTTGGAGAAGAGGGGCAGTTTGGAGCACTTCATGATGTCTTGTCACCCAGTTTGTCCTACAAATGCCTTCAAACTGAGTGGGACTTGAGCAAACAACATCCAGAGCTTCACTCCTCCCCGCCACTGCGCTGGCCCTGCAGTGTTGTGAGTTGGTGGCTCCAGTGACATGGCAGTGGCGGTGAGCCCAGCGCTGGCAGTGTTGGTGACACTCATGTGGTGGTGGTGGCACCAGCACTGGCAGTGTCTGTACCAGCAGGAGAGGTAGCACCAGCACCTCCAAAGTGGATGCGGCAGCATCACAGTGGCTGCAGGGGCCAATCGGCTGCAGTCGGTGTGGAGGCAGTGGCCGGGAGTGGCCCAGCAGGGGCTCTGCCAGCAAGGGCGAGCCCTGCAGATGACTCCATGGATGACAGAAGCTTGGACACGGGAGACCTTGGAGAGCCTTATCCCAGGAGGTACTTGAGGCTCCCCCTTGAGGAAGATCTCTCCAGTGATGGGGGAAGTTGGAACCAAAGAAAGCTCCTTATGTTATCAAGATGTCCCTTTTTTAGCCTTAGGATATTGTGACCCCTGAAGGTATTAATGATGTTCTAGAGCATTTGAAAGACAACAACCAACTAACTGGTTAAGCGCAGCTCAGTTTTTCCCTAGTGTGGGTGGCTGAGCACACATTCATTAATTCAGTGATTCATTCAGCCAACATTTGTGGAACCCCTGCTGGCTTCTGGAGTCAGATTGCTGGGATCTGAATCTGGCTTGCCACCTACTAGTCTATGACCTTGAGCAAATGACGTGATTCCTGTAACACCCAGTTTCTGGGTATGGTGTAATATGAAATGTGAATTACTGAGTATCCACCTCACTGGGTTTTAGGAGAATCAAATGCATGTCAAGTGTTTAACATGGTGCCTGGCACAGATTAAGCATCCAAGAAGTGTGAGTTATGATTAAAGGCTGTGAGACATACAAAGAGCCACGTAGTTCCCCATTCATTCAAGTATTGCTTGTCCATATGAGGAAATGCTACATAGCGCAACTCCAGAAGGCTACACGTTAACTGGGGGTATCACACGGTAGATAAATTATGGGTGATTTGATTTGATTATTTATCTGCTTTTTAGGATTTTTCCAGTGTATGTGAACTGTTTGTGAGATTTTAAAACAGAAGGAAAAATAACCCCATTTGCCCTTCCCTTTGGTACTTCTGTGACACCCGTGTCGTCCATCAGTTCCCATGCAGGCAGGGACAGTGACACTCACGCATCTGTAGATGGCTCAGACTCTCAGAAGCTTGTTTCTTAGAGGATCTGCTTGTAGTTTCTGGCTTTTACGTTTCATTCATTCATTCATTCATTCATTCATTCATTCAAGAAATACTTATTAAGCACTTTCTATCTGCCGGGCACATTGATAAGTTCTGGTGAGTGAAAACCAATGACTCCCTTGATGGAGCTGGTAATTTATCAAGGTTCTCAGACTGTCATCCAATAATTAAATAAATATGTCACGACAGATGGAAGTGAGATGAAGGCAAGGAACGCGGTGCTATGAAGGTGGACAGCAGAGATGAAGGTGGAGGGAGGCACGGAGGCTTCCCTGGGAGGTGACGGGAAAGCTGAACTGTGAAGGTGCATAGGAGTTATTGGGTATGTATGGGGATGGGGAATGTGCAGTCCAGACAGAGGAGTAGAGTTGACAGCCCTTCGCGTATCTGTAGGTGGCTTCTCCCCAGGAGCCTTTCTGTTGTATTCCTGCCTTCTTCAGCTTTTCTGCCTGGGATGTGGTTTCACAGCCTGTTTTCATTCTGAGATCCAGTTTGTTCGCATCCTCCTTTTTCAATAGCAATTTTATTGAGCTATAATTCACATGCCATACAATTCACTCAAAGCGTACAATTAAATGATTTTTAGTGTATCACAGAATTGTGCAACCATCACCATGATCAATGTTAGAACATTTTCATCACCCCAAAAAGAAACCCTCATACCCATTAGCAGCAGCCACTCCTCGTTTCCCCCACCAATCCCAGCCCTGGGAAACCAGTAATCGCTTTTAGTCACTATAGATACACCTGTTCTGGACATTTTTTATAAATTGAATCATACAGGGTGCGTTCTTTTGTAACTTCTTCTTTCATTTAGCATTATGTTTTTAAGGTTCATCCATGTTGTAGCATGTATCACTACTTTGTTTGTTTGTTTGTTTTTGAGACAGAGTCTTGCTCTGTCACCCAGGCTGGAGTGCAGTGGCACAATCTAGGCTCACTGCAATCTCTGCCTCCCAGGTTCAAGCAATTCTCCTGCCTCAGCCTCCCAAGTAGCTGAGACTACAGGCACAAGCCACCACACCGTGGTAATTTTTTGTATTTTTAGTAGAGATGGGGTTTCACCATGTTGACCAGGCTGGTCTTGAACTCCTGAGCTCAAGTGATCCTCCCATCTAGGCCTCGCAAGGTGCTGGGATTATAGGCATGCGCCACCGCACCTGGCCACTTCATCGTTTTAAATTTACTTATGTTGTTTTTGAGACAAGGTCTCACCCTGCCACCCAGACTAGAGTCGAGTGGTGCAATCACGGCTCGCTGCAGCTTCGACCTCCTAGGCCCAAGTGATTCCCCCACCTCAGTCCCCCAGTAGCTAGGACTACAGGTGTGCACCACTACACCCAGTTAATTTTTTTATTTCTTGTGGAGATGGGGTTTTGCCATGTTGCCTAGGCTGATCTCACACTCCTAGGCTCAAATGATCTGCCTGCCTCGGCCTTCCAAAGTGCTGGGATTGGCCGGGCGCGGTGGCTTACGCCTGTAATCCCAGCACTTTGGGAGGCTGAGGCAGGCAGATCACAAGGTCAGGAGATCAAGACCATCCTGGCCAACATGGTGAAACCCCATCTCTACTAAAAATACAAAAATTAGCCAGGTGTGGTGGCACACGTCTTTAGTTCCAGCTACTCAGGAGGCTGAGGCAGGAGAATTGCTTGAACCGGGAGGCGGAGGCTGCAGTGAGCTGAGATCGTGCCACTGCACTCCACCTTGGGCAACAGAGCAAGACTCCATCTCAAAAAAACAAAAACAAACAAAAAAACACAAAGTGCTGGGATTACAGGTGTGAGCCACTGCGCCAGGCCAGTCCTTCACTTTTTATTGCTGGATAATGATAATATTCCATTGTATGGATAGATCATAGTTTGTTTGTCCATTAGTCAGTTGATGGATGTTTGGGTTGTTTTCATTTTGGGGCTATTATGAATAAGGTTGATATGGACCAGTTTGTGTGTGAGCATATTTTTTTTTGCTTTTCTTGTGTATATCTTAGGAGTGGAATTGCTAGGGCATATGGTAACTCTAACCTTTTGAGGAACTGCTAAACTGTTTTCCACAGTGGGTATGCATTTTGTATTCTTACCAACGGTGTATGAGGGTTCTTATTTCTCCACATCATTTCCAACACTTTGCATTTTCTGTCTTTTTTATTATAGTCATCCTTGTGGGTGTGAAGTGGTATTTCATTGTGTTTTGATTGGCATTTCACTGATACCTTATGATGCTGGCACCTTTCAATATACTTACTGGACATTTGTATATCTTCTTTGTAGGTATATTTGTTCAGGTTCTTTGTCCATTTTTAAATTGGTTATATCTTGTTATTGATTTGTAAGAGTTCTTTTATTTTAGATACAACTCCCTTATCAGATATATTATTTGCAAATATTTTTTCCCATTCTGTGTGTTGATGATGTCCTTCAAAGCATGAAGGTTTTTAATTTTTATTAAGTCCAGTTTATCCATATTTTTCTTGTTACATGTGGTTTTGGTGGCATATCTAAGAAGCCATTGCTAACATAAGGCCACGAAGACTTGTATCTGTATTTCTTCTTTCCTCTCGTAAGAGTTTTATGGTTTTACCTCTTACATTTTGGCTTTTTGTCCATTTAGAATTGATTTTTGTATATGGTGTGATGTAAGGGTTCAACTTCATTGTTTTACATGATATCCAGTTGTCCCAGCACCATTTAGTGAAAAGACTATTCTTTCCCCACTACATTGTCTTCATCCCCTTGTCAAAAAGCAATTGACTATACATGTGAGGGTTTATTTCTGGACCCTGAAATTCTGTTCCATTGATCTGTCTGTCTATCCCTATACAAATACCACACTATCTTGATCACTATGGTTTTGTGGTGAGTTTTGAAATCAGAAAGTGTGAATCCTCCAACTTTGTTCTTCTTTTTCAAAATTGTTTTGTTTATTCTGTGTCCCTTGCATTTCTATGTGAATGTAGGGACCGTGTTGAGACTGTAGATCAGTTTCGGGGGTATTGCCATTTTAACAGTATTAAAAATCTTCTCATCCATGAACATGGATTACGTATGTCTTCTTTAATGTCTTTCGACAGTGTTTTGTAGTTTTCAGAGAATAAATTTTTCACTGCTTTTGTTAAATGCATTCCTAAATATTTTATTCTTGTGATGCTATTGTAAAGGGAATTGTTTTCTTAATTTTACTTTTGGATTGTTCATTTCACATCCCTTTTAAAACGTGGTCCCTGGAACCATCAGACTAACACTGAACAGAGTGGGATGTTCACTTCAAACTTGTGGATATGATTCTGTACTATAACCTCAGACAAAGTTAAGCTTTTTGTGGAAGAGGTGAGTTGGGGTTGGGTGGTTGGCACACTTAACAGCGCACCATTGACTCATGTCAACAAAACCCCTCACACCTTTTTAAGTCTTCTGCTGCTAGGCCATGCCTTCCTTATTCTATACCTGGGCAAGTAGCTCTTGGGTGCCAAAAATAGCACCTTACCCTTTCCATTGCATATTCTTGGATCCAGGCCATTTCTTCTAGTCTAGGAGTGAGAGTGATTTGGATGCTGATTCTGACCCTGGGTCATGACGTCTTTGTTACCAGCCTATTCACGAATGCAATAAAGATGGCCTCTTTATTTTAATTCAAGCCAGTGATAAAAATGTCCAATGGGACCTTGCAAAGGATAGAGGCTTGAAGTCCTGAATTCAGAACCTCTCTCTGGGAACATTAAATTGTAGCCTCTGAAGAACAGTATCCAACGAGTCCCCAAGCCATCCAATGGTCCACACACCAAATTCATATCAACCCCATTGAACTTATCAGATGCCCTACTGAATTCATAAACTCTTGATCTCCCTCATTTCTACTGGTTTCTTAATCCTATCAAGGAAGGAAACAAGATTCATTTGAAAGAGTATTTTATCTGTGAACCCACAGTGGGTCCTGGTGGTTCCTGCTTTCTGTACGTTCATAAACCACAAATCCCCTCTAACAAGCCATTGCTGAATTGTTTTCATTAGCCAGTTGTTCTCGTATCGTAAGAGAATTAACCTCAGATGGAGAAGCTGAGGATCACTGAAGGGAAGGTCAGACATAAGACTGGTAAGTGTGAAGGGAAGACTAGAACCCAAAGCTTATCGTGGTGTGTCTTGTGCTTCCTCCACTGGTAATGGAGAGAGACAGTTCCCATATGGACACTTGAGCAAGTGTGGATGTGGGAAGAAACTCAGTTATCCACGTCCCATGTCCTCAGATAAACCCAAGTGTACTACTTACTTTACACAAAGTGAAATACTACTGCTCTATACAAAGTGATATAAGTGCCTTAGTGAACACCAGAAGACAGGCACAGCACACAAAGGTGTCTTTTAAATCACAGTTGTGATTTCATATTACCTCATTTAATTCGGATTCCTCTTGGGCCTGGATTATCTGGATTGCATTAATTCAACAAGCACCTACTCATGTTTTTTCAGGCCCCATGGCAGACTCTGATTCTGAGCTGTAAAGGGCATAGTCCCTACACTGTGGGAGCTCCCTGTCCGACAGGGAAGGTTGACAGGTGAGTCCAGCACTGTGATGCCCTTGGTGGGTGCTGTGATAGATGGTGACTTGCTGTGCCATCCCCTGAGGTCCAGGCTTTCCTCTCATGCAGTCAGGATGGCAAGTGACACAGGTAGATCAGCGTGGAACCACAAACCAGTTAACAGATAATGATTTCACGTCTATCATGTGCTGAGCATGGTTCTGCACATCATTATGCAGCAATGGATAAAAGTACAAATCCCTGCCCTCATGGGGCTTCCATTCTAGTGTATGTATGTGTGTACACGTGCAAATCTGAACAAATACGTTAAATGCTAAGTGGTATAGAGAAAAAAATAAAGCTGGATGGGGAATAAAGAATGATGGACTAGAAATGAGGTTAGCATTTAAAACAGGGGTTCTGGGGAGGCCTCCTGAGAAGGTGGCAACTGAGCAGCAGCCTGAGGAAGGTGGCTGATCAAGCCATGTGGCTGTCCGATGGAGGAGCGTCCCAGGCCGAAGGAAGGGCTGTGCTAAGGTCCTGAGGGAGGAGGTGCCTTGTGTGTTAGAGGCCCAGCAAGGAGGCCACTTAGCTGGGAGATGAGGCCACATAGGGCTTTATAGACCCTGGCAAGGACTCCAGCTTCTCCTCTGAGGTGGGAAGCCAGGGTCTTGAGAGGGTCTTGAGAGGGAGAGTGACGTGATCTTACATTCTTTACTTATATTTTTGAAAGATCCCAAAGGTTATGTTGGGAATAGACTTTGGTAGGAAGTGGGGTGGCGAGAGGAGAGGAAGCGATTATGAAGATGTAGATGGAGATGGAACAGATGTGAATTTAGAGGAGGGGGTGGAGGGGTGAGAAGCAGACAGATTTTGCAGGGGTGCAGGGGGAGGCCATAGGATTTCTGGGGACTGGATATGGTTGTGAAAAAGAGAGGAGTAAGGATGATGCTGGCATTTTGAAGGGTGGAGTCATCAATATGACATGCCGGCAACTGGAGGAGGAGGAGCGTGTTTGGGGTGGGACCTGCTGATTTGGAGATCAGGTGTTTGTTTGGGGGTTTGTTTATTAGAGTTACCTGTTAGACTGCAAGTGGAGATACGGTGAGCTCAGACTGGAAATGTCAGCGTGGACTCATTAGCATATAGATGGTACTGAACACCAAGAAAGCTGAAGAGATTCCCCAAGGGAAGAGTGTAGAGGGGAATGAGGGATCTGAGGACTAAAGCCTGGAGCATTGTCACATTTAGAGCCACAGCGATGAGGTGCAACCAGTGAAAAAGTCTGAGATGCTATGCCGGGAATGAATAAGACAAGCAGGAGGATGTGGTATCCTAGAAGGCAAATGAAGAGGAGAGGGTGGTGACTGGCCACGTCTGATGAGGGCTGAGAACTGATGCAAAGTCATGGCCATGTGAGCATTCCATTGGTGGAAACAGCAGGCAGGTAACACTTGGCTTCCACAGGGTCAGTGTAACTGCATCCCTGCCAGGTGATCACAGTGACTGTCTCCTGCACAGATCTTGAACTCCACGCCTGTCCTACCACCCTATCATGGTCCCTAAAAATGGCAAAATTAATCTCTTTCCCTTTGGTACTCTCACATCAACAAGTATGTTGCTGTTCAAGAAGTTTGTCAAAGTACAGAAACTGTATTGTTCGTCTCTTATTTTTCCTTGATTTTTAATTTTTTAAAATATTTTGCTGATCAAGTCGTATTTGTCTAATTCTAATGGTACTGACTCAGTACAACCCATTTTTACCAACTAAAAACACATAAATTGGCCGGGCACAGTGGCTCACGCTGGTAATCCCAGCACTTTGGGAGGCCAGGTGGGCAAATCACTTGAGCCTAGGAGTTTGAGATCAGCCTGGGCAACATGGTGAAACCCCATCTCTACAAAAAGTACAAAAATTAGTCAGTCATGGTGGCATGTGCCTGTAATCCCAGCTATTCAGGAGGCTGAGATGGGAGGATTGCTTGAGCCCAGGAAGTTGAGGCTGCAGTAAGCCGAGTTTATGCCGCTGCAGTCCAGCCTGGGCAGCCCTGTCTCAAAAAACAAACAAAAACCAAAAAAATCCTATAAGTTGTTTACAAACATGTACAGCTACATACAGATTCCTTTATGAGGTGCATTTCCAGTATACATATCCTATAGTAATATGATTTTCCCATGTTGCCATTGTTCTCTGAATCAGTCTTAACCCACCTATCATAGCCTGTTCAGGCTGCTGCAGCAAAATACTTTAGGCTGAGTAATTTACAAACAACAGATATTTATTGCTGACAGTTCTGGAGGCTGGGAAGTCCAAAATCAAGACACCAACTGATTTGGTGTCTGGTGAGGGCTCATTCCTCATAGGTGTTGCCTTCTGTGTGTCCTCACGTGAACAAACTCTGTCAGCTCTCTTTTATAAGGACGTTAATCCCGTTCACAAAGACTCCACCCTCATGACTCAGTCACCTCTCAAAGGCCCTACCTGTTAATACAAGCACATTGGGAATTAGGTTTCAACATAAGAATTTTGCAGGGACACAAATACTCAGACCAGGGAACCCTCCTATGTAAAGTGCAAGGGGAATTGTCCGTTCTGCCCTGTCTGTTGTGGGTAGGGGTCGGGGGACCCAGGGAATCTAAGAAGTGGAGCCATCTAGATCAGAGGGGTGCAAGGGCTCCTCAGGTGAATGATGGGCATTTGGGGCAGAAAGGAAGGCAAAGGCCGAATCTCAGAACTGGGAAAATGCAGGTGATTTTGGGACCAGTGAATAAGCAGGGTGTCATGGGACACAGGGCTTGGGGTTGCTGCTTGTGAACAAGAGGAAAAGTCAAGGGTTTCCCTTGTGGAGCATCTGTCTTAGGGAGAATGGGACCAATGGAGACAGACACATGGGAACATCAGAGAGGCCCAGAGAGACAGGAATCCAGTGAGAGAGAGTGGCAGGGGCTGCAAAGGGTTAACAGAGCAGGTCAAAGGTACAAGCCTGGAAGTAGGAAGGGTGCCCTTAGGTGCAATGATTGCTCCTGGAGACACACTGGGATGTGTTGGGGGTAAATCTCTCACCATTTGACATTGGTTATTTTCCCTTTATTTAAAATTCTTACCAAGACAGATTTTGATTTTTATACTCACTAATGGAACAGAACTGTGATTTAGGGATCACATACTCCTATGGCCCTTGTTCTAACATATCTCTGACAGTTACATTTTTCCCTCTGGGGCATCAGACCACTGTGTCAGTGTGTTGTGGGGACGTGCTGTGGTCTTTGCTTTCGTGGGGACAGCACATAGAGATGTAACTGTATCCCCCTTCCATACATCACTGCCATTACGGTTTGCATGAAGCAGCTGAGCAGAGCAGGGAAAAGAACCAGTGGGTGACCCAGGACACTACTACAGGGTAGACTTGACTGTGGGGCAGGCCCAGAGTCTATCTCGCTGGGCTGGGGCACAATCCTACAGGGACCAAGAGAGACAATCTGTGATGTAACTGCATCCCCCTTCCATGCATCACTGCCATTATGGCTGGCATCAAGCAACTCAGCAGAGCAGGGAAGAGAACCAGTGGGTGACCTGGGACACCACTAGGTCTGGCTGTGGGGCAGGCCCAAAGTCTACCTTGCTGGGTTGGGGCACAATCTTACAGGGGCCAAGGGAGACAACCTACCAAGGCTCGTAGGTCCCTGATTGTGACAGAGCTCATATGCCAGGTTGAGGAGTTGAGACTTGATTCTGTAGCTCAGGGAGAACCATCCAAGTTCTCAAGGAGAGGGTAAGGTGGTCAGGTGTCTTCCTGTTTCGAGAGACCCCTACTGGCAATGTGTGGCCAGGAAAAGGTGGGAGGCAGGGAGGCCAGACAGGAGGCTGATGTAGTCGCCCAGGTGAGACACGATCACTCCTAACCCAGGTCAGAGACCCTGGAGAGGAAGAGGAAGCTGGAGGGGAGAGCGTCATTGTAAGGTCAGGCAACAGGAATCTGTGCCTAATTGGAGGTGGCATATGATCCAGGATGTCTGCCAGGTGTCTGACTGGGGCATCCGAACTGCTGTGGCTGCTCTCAGTGTCCAGACGGAAAGCAGTGAGATGGTCTTGCATCATCTTCATGTTTGCAGATTATCTTGATTGACCCACATTCTTCATGTTTGCAGATTATCTTGACTGACCCACATTCTTTAAGCAGAGAGGTTTTTTTGGGGAGTTGGGGGTGACGAGCCTGAAATATTTTAACAATGGCAGTGATTCTCCGCTTCTCTTCATTCTGTTGGCAGCCTGACACCCATCGCTAGGGTTGTGGAGCGCAGAGAAATCTTAAATAGAGGATCATTATGTGTAGGTGTGAATATGCCATGTCCCCCCCACCCCCCCACTGGATTTCCTCTGCCAGAGCCTTGAACAGAGTGAATAGAAGACCAGCTTGTCCCTGAACTTGACGGCATCAGGAGTAGCTCCACTAAGGTCACCGCAGAAGGCTGTGCCAGGGGTTAGCGCCCAGCACAGAAGCCGGCACCTTGTTCCCTATTGTTTCTGGACTGCCATTGTTTTAATTAAGCTGACTTTGTAGCCAGGGTTCATTCACTACAGACAAAGCCTCTGTTAGACAAAATTAGATCTCAGAAGCTTCTAGAGAGCGAGGGTGGTGGAATCACAAGCCACAGGCGGTAGAAGTTTCGATTCTAAATCCCCAGGGGAAAAACAGCAAATGGGTTTCTCCTTTTGTTAATTGTAAAAAAGTAATAATTAAATATGAAGTAAATCTGTATGGTGGGGTGGGGGTAAGGGCTATAGGTTGCAAGAATGATTCATTCTTTCTGCCTAAGAAATACAGTTTAGAGTTAATCCAGATGATTCTGGCAAACTGTAGATTTCATGTTTCCACATTTGACAGCATAGTTGATAAATAAGAAGGAAGAACGATTTGAAACGTGATGTCATGCCTGGAGCTGCTGATTGTTTTAACACAGCTCAAGGATTGATTTCCCCACCAGAAAAATAAACTTAGCCTCAATTCAACCCTGAGCAAAGGTGTTGTTGGAAGCGTTTTGTAACCCAGAGCATAAAAAGTCATCTTTTAAACCAGAAACTGGCGAGGGCTCCAGGCAATTTTACCCTCTAGTATTTCTCATTAGGAAGACTTTTGTCGCCCTTAAAAGAAGGAAAAACCCCATTTAAAAAAATCATGAGTGGCAGATTTTCAGGGAGACTGTGCAGCTGCAACCACGGGAATTGGATGTCGGGTCTGTTTGACACGAGCAGGACGGTGCCGGTTAAGCTTTCAGGAGCTGTGTGTCTCGCCAGCTTTGGGTTAGGAAGTCAGGTGCGTGAGTCACACGGCGCCTCCTCTGCTTGCTCCTTCAGTGACATGATTTGGGTGCTGTGAAGTCTGGGGTTGGAGCTGCTAAAAACTCCGGGCCTCAGAGAAAAGGTGGAGAATGCATTGATCAAACTATAATTTAGAACATCATTGCCTGGCACATGACCAACATTCTCTGCTCCGTGTGCAGGATGCCGGAGACCAGGCCAGGCATCCTCTGCCTCTGGGGATGGCAGCTGAGCAGGAAGAACAATGGTTTCGGGAATGTGTACAGTCGCTCCTCTGTCAGGCGCCAGATGATACGAATGTGGCAGAAAGAATGGCTGATTTGGAGCTGGAAGGTCAGCAATTGCTGAGTAATCAGGCTGAGTAAGCCAGTGGCCTTTTGCATGAGGGCTGAGACTTCAGTTCTGGTATGCCACTCACTCTCTCTGCGGCCAGCGTGTGAGTTCCGTCCCTTCTCCAAGCCTCAGTTTCCTCTCCCATAAGAGGAGGAAGTAGCACGCACCAGAGACGACGCATGGGCTTTGATGGAGGTAATGCACCTGTACAGCTCAGCACGGAGTCTGGCCCAGTCAGTGCTCAGTGAGGGTTTGTTCCAACCCACAACCCGGCTCTTTCCTCTTAGGGCCGCGGGCACTGAGAGCCACAGCGGAAACAGAAATCCCGTGGAGATACACATTTTATCTTCCAGATGCATTGCTTGGGAATACAGCCCTTCCAACAACAAGCTTTCTGTTTTTGAGCCTTGTCAACAGCACATGCCAAGCAGCAGGCAGAGTGCACTGAAAAGAAGGATTTGTGACTGGCAGCGTTTGGTGGGGGAGTAGGAGGGAGTGGCCCGAGGGAAAATGACAGAGTCAGGGCCCTGCCATGTTATCCTGGAGAATCTCCTCACCTGTATAAAACAGGGTTGCAGTTTCCTAGTTCCTTCCTGGGGGTTTTGCTTATTTGTTTATTTTACTTATTTAGTTTTTTGAGACAGGGTCTCACTCTTCTGCTCAGGCTGGAGTGCAGTGACATGATCTCCACTCACTGCAACCTCCGTGTCCCAAGTTCAAGCGATTCTCCTGCCTCAGCCTCCTGAGGCACCCAATTAGCACCACACCTGGCTAATTTTTGTATTCAGAAAATTACAACATGTGGAAATGGGGTCTTGCCATGTTGGCCAGGCTGGTCTCAAACTCCTGGCCTCAAGTGATCCGCCTGTCGTGGCCACCCGAAGTGCTGGGATTACAGGCATGAGTCCCTGGGCCTGGCCCTCTGTTTATTTTATTTTTGTCTTTTGGATCTGAGGCAGAGGATATCCACCACTCTGGGCAGATTTACGGGTGACCCAAAGTTGGAAGAGGCTGACTGATTGATCAGCTGCTGGGTTCAAAGATATCTCAGAAATAAGAAAAGAGCTGGTGCTAATTAAAAAAAAAAAAAAGAGTGGGGATAAATGTAGAGTCCTGTATGTACTTAGGTTCAAAAGTCAATTGTAAATAAACTGCCTAACTGCAAGATGAGGGGATGGTGTGAAAAATGTTGGGTTTATCCCAGTTTAGTGAAAAGGTCAGACTGCCCCTTTGCTCTCTGTTCTCCATCTGATGGGTTTTAAGAACCTAAGTCTTAGCTCGGTTGAAGGGAACTTATTCCCCTCTTTATAACATAGGCTATATTTTTAGAAAACAGATTTGCAACCTCAATACAGAACAGGAGAGTTACGTAACTTCCCAGCAAGGTGATGGTGGTGAAAGATGATCTCGATCTTGCAATGGTCCGTGGTACTCCTTCTCAGATGTCCCTACCTGGTGGTGATGCAGTGCGTCCCAGAAATGTCCTTTCCCTTTTGGCCCTGAGCTGTCTACTCTGGCCCAAGGCCTGGTCTGGCCTTTCCACTAGGACACAGCTGGATGAGGGGTCATCAGGAATACCGGAGAGGGAAGTGGAGGGTGACTGCCAGCAGAGAAACTCCAATTTTTACAGTTTAGCAAAAATGTTCAAACCCATTATTGGCTGGAGTTGAGTGCAAAGTCCCATGGGGAAAAAAGTTCCTCTTTGGTGCAGTTGGGTGTAGGTAGCAGATGTGGCTTTTCCCTTGCTGTTTTCCCTTGCTGAGATATGTCACAGATGAGCAAGGATAAGGGAAAGGCTCGGAGGCAAAAAGGGGGTTCCTGTATGGACCCTCACCAAGAGCTGGCTGCCCTCTGCTTTGGGAACTCCACTTATATGTCAGACCTTCCATGTGTGACTTTATGTCTCTTAGAATCTTTTCTGGCTTTTCCTCTGCGCTTCTGTCTGAGTATTTTCTATTGACTCAGTGATCTTTTCTGCTGTGTCTAATCTGCCCTTTAAACCATCTACTGACTTAATTTTAGTTATTCTAGTTTTCAGTTCTAGAATTTTCATTTAATTATTTTTTAAAAAATAGATTCTAATTCTTTGCTGAAATTCTCTGTCTTTTAATGTTTCCTCCATCTTTTCCTTTGTTTTCTTGAACATTCCTATGATAGCTTTTGAAAAGTGCTTCTTGGCTAATTCCAGCATCTGGATTATCTGAGGGTCTGTTCCTATTGTCTTTTTTTCTTTGGATTCTGATCGTTTGGTTCTGTTTGTCTGTCTGTTATTCTATTACTAGACATTTCTAGATTTTTTTTTTTTTCTTAGCAACAAGGTCCCTCTAACTTTGTTGCCCAGGCTGGAGTACAGTGTTGGGATCACAGTTCACTGCAGCCTTAATCTCCTGGGCTTGAGTGATCCTCTTACCTCAGTCTCCCAAATAGCTGGGACTACAGGTGCTCATCACCATGCCCAGTTATTTAAAAAAAAAAAAAATATATATATATATATATATTAGTAGAGAGGGAGGGTCTTGCTATGTTGCCCAGGCTTGTCTTGAACTTCCAGGCTCAAGCAGTCCTCCCGCCTTGGCCTCCCAAAGTGTTGGGATTACAGATGTGAGCAACCATGCCTGACTTCGAGTTTTTAATTGAATGCCAGACATTATGTATAAAAATGTGAGAAAGCGGCCGTCTTACGCCTGTAATCCCAGCACTTTGGGAGGCCGAGATGGGTAGATCACGAAGTCAGGAGATCGAGACCATCCAGGCTAACACAGTGAAACCCTGTCTCTACTAAAACTACAAAAAATTAGCTGAGTGTGGTGCAGGGTGCCTCTAGTCCCAGCTACTCGGGAGACTGAGGCAGGAGAATGGCGAGAACCCGGGAGGCGGTGCTTGTAGTAAGCTGAGATCGCGGCACTGCACTCCAGCCCAGGCAACAAAACGAGACAACGTCTCAAAAAAAAAAAAAAAGTGAGAAAGCTCTGGATGGCCTCTTTCTTTAGTGGCAGATAAAGTAGGAGCTGGTGGCTGTACTCCTTAGGACCTTAGCTCTGCCTGCCTTTGGCCTACCCCTGTCTGAAGGTTGTAGCCTTCCAGGTCCTCCATCCGAACCCAGAGAGTTCAGCAGGGCATCTGCCCTGCAGGTCCTGGACTGTAATCCTCATCATGGCGGCTTCCCAGGATGACTGGAAACTCCTAACTGCTTTTCAAGTTTCCTGCTTAACGTCTTAGCCTCCTCCCTCCCTGCACAGTGTCTGAACTTGGCAAATGTCTCATGGGGGAGAGTGGGAGCATGTTGGGCCGTCTTTTCTGTCCTTCCTTTTTAGAGGAATCCCAGCCCCGCAAATCCCTCATTTTTTTTGGTCCCTCCATTCCTGTGAGGCTGCCCAAAGCTCATCTGTGTCTGCGCCTCTTTGTCATCGACCCTGGCCTGGGTCCTTCGACAGATCCTCAGCCTCTTGCGTCAACGCCCAGAATGAGCAGATTCCCTGAAGGAAAGAGTGGCAGCAGAATGTCGGCTCACCTTGCCATCCAGGGGCCCCTGCTGTGAGGTTTTTGTCCCCATGGGTCCTGGTTGTCTCCACAGCTCTCCAGGCCTGTACAGGAGGCTTTTGAATTTGGTCTCTGCTTTCCTTGCTGGTCTCAGTGTTGCAGTGGTCAGCCGCAAGCCACTTCATCTGATAGGAAAGGCAAGATCAGTTTTCCTGATGGCTGTGGGGGTTCCCTGCTTTTATTTTATTTTATTTTATTTTATATTTTATTTTATTTATTTTATTTTATTTTTGACATGGAGTCTCACTCTATCACTGAGGCTGGAGTACAATGGCGCAGTTTTTGACTCGCTGCATCCTCTGCCTACTGGATTCAAGTGATTCTCCTGCCTCAGCCTCCTGAGTAGCTGGGATTATAGGCGTGCACCACCACGCCCAGCTAATTTTTGTATTTTTAGTAGAGACAGGCTTTTACCATGTTGGCTAGGCTGGTCTCAAACTCCTGACCTCAGGTGATCTGCCTGCTTCCCAAAGTGCTGGGATTACAGACCTGAGCCAGCGTGCCCAGCTGGTCTCATGCTTTTAGTAAGGCAGGGGGCAAATATACAGAGTGTGTCTACATCATAGACACAGGGCCCAAGGGAAAGGGCCGCTTTTCCCAGATGTATACAGTGACAAGTCTCTGTCTCCCACTCAGCCTCTGGTTTTGTTCCAGAAGACGAGTGGCCAGACTGGGAGGGAACGGCAGTCCCTCTGCACTCTGGCCTGGCCTGGCCACATCCCGGTGACTGCTGCTCGCTGGCGCCATCGAGGGAGGGCAACTAGGATGCTGGAGTGAATGGAGGCCAGCCCGGGAAGCCCCACGGTGGCAGCTGACCCTCACTGAATCCTTGCCGAATCCCTTTACATGTTTTAAGACATGTAAACATCAACAAACCTACCGGGTAGGGGTTATTACTATTACGACCAGTTGACATACGGGAAAACCTGGGTGCAGAGGTCATGGGCAGTGCCCCGTGGAGCGCAGGCAGTTTGATTCCAGCACTCACCCTCTTCACTACACCGTCTCACTGCCTCTTAATAGATCTGAAGATGTTTAGCCTGAGAAAGAGGAGATAGGGGATGGGGAGGGTGAGGCTGATCTGTTTTGTTTTTTGTTTTTGTTTTTTTTTTTTAACAAAAGCAAAGAGGAATCCAAGTTAGGCCCAATATGAAGGAAGATCAGTGAGAACTGCCTGGAGCAGGACCGGCTGCCTTGCCTTTGGTGTGAGGGAGAAAGGGAGCTCCTGGGTCCTAGAAGATCTAAGAGGCTGGACAAGGTGATTGGTGCAAGGAGGGTCTAAGTGCAGATGGCAGAAGAGCCCTGCAGAGGAGGCCTAGGGGCCAGGAATCTTAGCCTGACTCTTATGAGAATGGGAATTGGATGTGAGGCCCTTGAGGCTCTGCATAGTCTCAGCCTCAGTCTCTCTCAGCTCCCTCGGGTTCTGCGTTGGCCACTCTTCTTGCTTACCAAGCTCCAGCCACTCCAGTGTTTCTGTTTCTGGAAGAGGCCGTGTGTTTTCTCACTCTTAAGCCTTTGCCCAAGCGGTGGCCTCTGCCTTCTGTTGCTTTCATGGCCAGCTGTTGCTCACCCATTTGCTCCAGCTGAAATGTCGCCTCCTCCAGGAAGCCTTCCCTGACCACCTCATCCCAGGTAGCTCCTTCCCAGTTAATCTTATCCCTATGTTTGTTTCCCTTGTGGCACTAACTACAGCCTGTGATTATCTTTGTTTTGTTGATTTTTGGTTTATAGAAAGTGAATTCCATGGGGCAGGACCACATTTTCCTTTTTCATGGATGTGTCTTAAATCCCTAGCACGGTGCTGTACACTTGTTGAACGAATGAATGAATGGCCTTGGGCGAATTACCATGGATCTCAGTTTTCTAATCTGTTCAATGGAGAGGAAGCTGTAGGGGAAATTTAATTAGCACAGTGGTTCTCAAACTTCAGCCACATCAGAGAATCACCTGGAAGACGTGTAAAAACAGATTGCTGGCCCACCCTCAGAGTTTCTGATTCAGTAGTTTTGGAGGAGGGGACCAGAATTTTTGCATGTCTAACAAGTCTCCAGGTCATTTTGATGGTGCTGGTCCAGGGGCCACACTTTGAGAACCACTGGGTTAGACCATCTGCAGAGACCCTCAGGCTCGCATCTTTAATTTTTCTGACAAGTGACATAGTGAATATGAAAGTACCTTGCTTACAAGAACTGTATATATGAGTGCAAGAGATGTTTTGAAACATAACTTTACCTTCAAAAGGAAAAGGGCAGGGGGAGGTGGTAGAGAGGAAAGAAAAAACCCCTGTCTAAATCAGGAGGGATTAACACCTACTGATGGGGTTTACAATGGCCAAAGGTCAGTTAAATGGAAGTGCCTGTGGACCAGGGCACAGGGCTGAGCCGGTCTCTGGGAACAATGCTTGAAAATGAAACGGTGGCTGCAGCCGGGAGGTTTCAAGAGCGCTTCCCGCCGGCTCCGCATTTAATCTTCACCTTGGAGGGTAAAACCAGAGAATCGAAATTAATAAGGGAAGTATAGAGGCCAAACCAGGGGGAAAACAAAACAAAAGAAGCAGCACCTTGCGACCCCAGCACCCCCCATGGCTTGGAGCACTGCCTTCACCTGGCTGGGTGTTTTATTTGTTAAGCGCTTGCTCAAGAGTTCACCTTCTTCAGTTTTCCTTCCGTGGGCTTCAGTTGCTTTCCACCTCTCTGGTCCACACAGCCTTGCATAAACCAACCTGTGTCTTTCCTGGGTCCCTCCCTAGGGACGCTGTGCGACTGGAAGAACCTGCCATGACAGGTTTTAGGTTGCTGCCCACTTTCTCTCCGAAGGTCTCACCTTTTTCAGCGCGCTGCCAGTTCTGTGTATACCCGAGAGGAAGCTGCAGTTATGGCACCATCTGTCTTTTTGAATCCTCTTTTTAGAAAAGGGTCCTTTGGAGCAGATGCAGTAGTGGGGACGGGCCTGGAGAGGCGCCAGAGAGCAAGAAGCTGTCTAGGCGCTGGCACAGCAAATATTGGAACCGTCAATCTTCCTGAATCCAGGAGTGAGTGGGTTTCCCCTGCGGACAGTCCCCTGCGTCGGTGAAATGTGTTGCTGAAACAGCAGCAGCAGCAGCATTGCTGACGTCAGTTGAGCACTTCCTGTGTGCCAGGCCATGGGCTACTCATCCTATTGGGCTCACCCATGGAATCCTCATCTTGCACGGAGAGCACAAATGCTATTTTCAGCCCTCTTTTTAGAAACAAGGAAAACTAAAGCTTTGAGAAATTTAGAAATGTGGTCAAACTCGAGTTAGAAAGAGGCAGATCTGGCTTTGAATCCAGGTGTATCTGACTCCTGAGCTTTTGCCTTTATGAGGGTTCAAGGTGCTTTCCTCTTTGTGCAAAGGTGGGTAATGGAACCCCATCACCAGAGGGCTTCAGTCATGAGTAGCCCCAGTGGTGGCTTGTGCTGGTGATGCTGGTGACTTTACCCCCAAATAACTGTGCCACATCAACACGTAGAGTGTCAGGAAAAGCCACTGCTCCTGAGCCAGGTGCCGGGAAGTGACTCCCCTGAGTCCCCACTTAAGTCCTTTGATGTGCCTCATCCTCCCCCTTCCCTGCCTCTAGAGATGGGCAGGTGTCCCAGGAAGCAGGACCCCAGGCCGGCTGCTGCTGGAGCCACAGAGCAGCCCTCTGGGAAGAGGAAGGAGTGGAGGAAGAGAGGTCTGTGGAAGGAGGTCCCCCCCGACTTGCCTCCCCCTCCCCACTAGCCACTGGGGGCATGATACTGAATTGTTGCCTGGTCAGTGGCACCATCACTGACCCTACGGTAGCCTACTGTAGGAAAGTCTGAACATAGGAACGGCGGTGCAGGGCCCTCTGTAAATAAGCCCTGTACAGGAATGTGAGCTGTGGAGCATCAGATGCGCAAAAGTCAGAGACCACCTGGATCTGAAAGGCTCTCTGTCCCTCAAAGGAGGGACTCTTCAACTGTGATTTGAATAAATATGGCAGCACAATCGTGGATCTGGCCATAATTACGCCAGACTGTTGTGGGGAACAGGATGCGTGCTGGCATTAATAAGTTGAACCATGAAAATCAGGTTCTGGAAATAAACAGGTTTAAGGAAATGCTGTGTTGAAGTCCCACAGGTCTCTTAACTGCAGTACTCCTTAGGGCCTCCGTGTGCTCGCGGGGCAATTGAAATGCCCACCATGGAAGTCAGCCTCGTAGCTTGTTAATCCACACACGCACAAACCAGACTGCAAAACAGTCGTGGTCACATGGATTTTTACTGAGGATTTCTTGGGGTGACCAACACAGGAGGAAGTGACATCACCCAGCTTGCATCTAAACTTACTAAATTCTCTGAGGTTTCCTGTCTGCCCCCTCCCCGCCCCTGCTCCCCCACCAGAGGTCTTTTCCCAGTGTCCACTGAGACATCTATTCTCACAGCCAAGCTCCTTCTCCACCGTCTACCTCCATGATGGGCCTCAGCATTCATTCCTCATCAGGAAAGCTGAAGGCCCCTTCTTCAAACTCTTATATTCCTCCAAAAGTCTGGGGACTTTCAGATAACCCTGAAACCTTCAGTGCTTCCAAAGAAAAAGCTGGCATTGTCTTGGAACCCAGGGGACCAGCATCCTCAGAAACTACCTTGGGAAATTATCCCCTAGAGACATCATCAGAGATGGCCAGAGGCTAAAACCTGTTAAGACTGTAGCAGGCAGGACGCACTTGCCCAGCATTGCGGACTGATCTTCCCGCCTTCCAGAGAGCTGGGTTGAGGAAGATCCCAGGATGAAGTCCGGGCGCAGTCTGCATGTCCTGATTGAAGAATGATTATCAGCCGAGGCTGTGAATGAGGAGGTGTTGGTAGCCAGAGGGCTAGGAATCTGCCATACCTGGACTACAGCTTAGTCTAGGAAACAGCCCAGAATTGGGACTGAACGGCTGCAGTGTGATCCTTGCTCTGCTCCAGACTCACGGTGTATTGTCGTAACAACAGTTCACCTCTGTGAGCCTCACTTCCTTCCAAGTGGCGCAGACACCCCAGAACCCTTATCACATAGAGAAGTGGGGACGATCCACTAACCTAGGAGCAAATGGCCTGAAGGAGTAGACTTGCCTTCACATAGATCAAATGTGTCATAAGATAGAAGCATTGCTACATCAACAGAGCATGCTCATCAGGCTCTTGGCACGGTATGTGTGGGACACTCAATCCAATTAACTGGAGGATGTTTGGATACAGGGACTGTTTACAAAGATATGGGCAGGGTATCAGGAGGACCAGGGCTGATAGGAGCTCTAAGCCTGCAGGGGTAAGAGGGGAAAGGAGGTCCAGGGACTCAGAAACAGAGAGTCCCTTGGAGAGGGCTGCTTCAAAAGGAGCTATGGCCTTTAGGTTGAGGGACACAGCCAGCTCACGGTAACCCCATGGAAGGGAGCCAGAGATTTCATGTCTGGCCTCTCTCCTCTCTCCCTCTAGGCCCTGCACTTGCTGAGCCCACTGAGAAGCCAGAGAGCCCCTGAATGTAGCTCCCTTGGCAGAGAGCAGGGCAGAAATTTACTCCCTTCCAGTTCTGGTGGCCAGAAGTTCAAAATCAGGGTGTTGGCAGGGCCACAGTCCCTCTGGAGGCTCCGGGCATTCTTTGGCTCGTGTCTGCATCACTCCAGTCCCCACCTCTGTTTTCACATCACCTTCTCCTCTCCTCTGTGTGTCTCTCCTGTCTGCGTCTCCTGCAAAGACACTTGCCATTGGATTTATAACTGGGTAACCCAGGACGATCTCCTTTTCTCGAAATCCTTAATTACATCTGCAGAGATTCTTTTCCCATATAACATTCACAGGTTCCAGGGATTTGACGTGGATATATCTTTTGGGGGGCCAAGGGTCAATCCACTGCATCAGCCTTCCACATCTCACCTTTCTCCCTGATGTGTTGAGATGGAAGGGAACCCTCTGTCTCCCAATGGCCTCTCGGAATGATTGCCCCTTAGCAGTGTGAGCTAGAGCACCTTTGCATATCTGCTTTAGGTAGATACTGATCCTTCAGAAGGGGTGGTGAGGGGTTGGGGTGCACATTTTACCTTGTGTCAGAAAATGATTCACATCATGGCCTGTGGCAAGTACTGTGTCTTCTGTGAGCTCTGTTTCACATCTTTGAGATGAAATAGTGAGATCAAATGTCTGCAATAGGCCAGGTGAGGTGGCTCATGCCTTGTAATCCCAGCACTTTGGGAGGCCGAGGTGGGCAGACTGCTTGAGCTCAGGAGTTTGAGACCAGCCTGGGCAACATGATGAAACCCTGTCTCTACAAAAAAATACAAAAATTAGCCAGGCATGGTGGCTCAAGCCTGTATGGTCCCAGCCACTCAGGAAGAGACTGAGGTGAGAGGATGGCTTGAGCCGGGGAGGTGGAGGTTGCAGTGAGCTGAGATCATGCCACTGCACTCCATCCTGGGCGACAGAGTGAGACCCAGTCTCAAAAAAAAAAAAAAAAAAAAGTGCTGTAATCCCAGCACTTTGGGAGGCCGAGGCGGGTGGATCACGAGGTCAGGAGATCGAGACCATCCTGGCTAACATGGTGAAACCCTGTCTCTACTAAAAATACAAAAAACTAGCCGGGCGTGGTGGCGGGCGCCTGTAGTCCCAGCTACTCGGAGGCTGAGGCAAGAGAATGGCGTGAACCTGGGAGGCGGAGCTTGCAGTGAGCCAAGATCGCGCCACTGCACTCCAGCCTGGGTGACACAGCGCGAGACTCCGTCTCAAAAAAAAAAAAAGAAAGAAAAAAAGAAAATATCTAGCGTCTAGTGTCTTCCTGTAGAATTCCACTGTCCTGTTACTCATACTAGGGAAAGATGGCCATCTCTCTGGTAATTTTGTGCCCACCACTTCTGGCGCATGACACACTTGCCAGCGCCTGGAGGTCAAGCTCAGAGCCACACTGTGTTTTCATCTCTGCCTTCAGTCCATCACAGAGGTGGCTGAGGGATGACAGTACGCATCTCTCACATTGGACCAAAGGCCCACTGACTAGGTGCCCTCCCGGGTGGTCTGAGGTGACATTTACGCTCAGGCATCCTGGGTTAGCTCCGATTTCCAGCCAGGCGATTCTTGAATCCTTTCACGCAGCAAAATGTAACAGTGACACCCTGACACCTTTTCTAATTGTGTTTTAATTGAAAAGACTTGATTTGATTATAGAAGCCTACACTGTAGTTGAAGGGCTTGTTAAAACATGTATTAAATTGGAAAGATTGCAATGTTTCGCTGTGTAATTATGTAAACAGTCACATAAATGGGGCCGTTTACAGTCAGCAGGAATGCTTTTTCCGTAGCATGGTGGCAAACTGGCATCGTTGATCAGTGACAGGTGAATTTGTTTTTTTCAAGGACAAACACAAGTCGGTACCCCCCCCCCCCAACATCAACGAGGACAGCCTTTTCTTTTTCTCCTTTTATGTACATTTTCCCTTGAAATCTGTTTGTGATTTTAAGTAGTGTTTTTGTGTCCTCAGGTATGTGTGAATTTCCCATCATTGTTAAGGAAAATAAAATGTGCCATATGACTAAAATGTTTAGTTTTCTCAGAAGCATAAAAATGATCTGGGAATTAAAAAAGAAAAATCCTCAACTCCAGCTTTAAAATAGGAGTAGAACTACCTTAAAATTCCCTGCAGTTTTTGTTTTTTTGAGACGGAGTCTCTCTCTGTTGCCCAGGCTGGAGTGCAGTGGCCGGATCTTGGCTCACTGCAAATTCTGCCTCCCAGGTTCATGCCATTCTCCTGCCTCAGCCTCCCAAGTAGCTGGGACTGCAGGCTCCCGCCACCACGCCCGGCTAATTTTTTGTATTTTTAGTAGAGAGGGGGTTTCACCATTTTAGCCAGGATCGTCTTGATCTCCTGACCTCGTGATCCACCCGCCTCGACCCCCCAACACGGTGGTTCACGTACTGGGATTACAGGCGTGAGCCACCGCGCCCGGCCAAAATTCCCTGCAGTTTTAATGGAAATGTCCATTAAATTTACTAGGGATAAAAGATAATTTACCTCCATCCCCACTATCTGTGCCTTCCCACAGGACCTTCAAGGCTCATCTGTCTTTTTTGAACTTCAAAATAAATGAAACATTGATCAGAACTGTCATTGAAACATTACTTCTCTTGTCTATCACTTGTTCAACCCTGGCCTCTTAGAAGGAAACAGGTTCCACAATCATGATTTTTCTCCCAGCCCCAAGAAAATAGGAGCTGCAAATGGGCTGGGAGATTATATGCCTCCAGTGGTTTTGAAGGGAAGCATTTACTGAAGGGGAAAATTGTTTTAATCTTATAACAACCAGGGAGGAGAGTTTGTAAAAACACAGAACACCTACACATGCACTTGATTTTGTTGCGTAGGAACACGCAGGAACATTTCCTCCCACTAATGTGCCTGCCTCAGCGGAGGGATCTCGCTGTGGCTGGGGGTAAAGGGAGGGGGCAGGGAAGGTAGAGACCGGGAGTGGAGTTGGCCGAGAATCTCAGGGACTTGGGGAGGGTATACCCGGTAGAGGATGAAAGTTCTCCGACCCCTTCTGGAAACTTGAGCCCCATAGGACGCTGCAAGCTTTGCTTTCCCAAGACCCAACCCCTCAAATCAGGGAGCCTAGTGCCACCACTATTATAACTTCATGGCAAACCCAGCCTCAGTTCCCCTAACCATGGGTTCCCCTGGCAAACCTCAGCACATTGGGGTGTTTCATGAATTTCGCATTTGCGGAACCAAACAGTCTACAAGCGAGCAGATTCGTCCCGTCTTCAGATGAAAATAAGAATAATGAGTGGCTGAAGAAAATGCATGCATCGCTTTTCTGGAGGGAGGGAGGGAGAGAGAGAGGACGGGAGGACAAGAGGGAAGGAGGGAAGCAAAGGCTATAAATGCTTATGTGCCTCTGTTGGGAGCTGCACAGTGGGGCCGTTGCAAGAGAGTGTGTGATTTGTGAGTGGGGCTGAGGAGGGGATAAGGGGAGATTCTCATATTTTGCTCCGTGTACTTAGGGGTTTGACTCTTTTACTGGGAGACCTAATAATGGCTTAATTGTGTTATTTTCAAAAGGGGGTTGTGGTAGGAGAGTGAACTTTAAACAGAAATGTCCAGATTTACAGAAGAAAGTGACAAGTGGCCTATTTGTATGAAACAGATTATGAATGAACCGTGGTCACACAGTCAGAGAAGACGGGAAGGGAGACTTGGTATTTACACCCTTCGTCAAGCTCCCATCCCTTTGTCTTTAAGAGAGTGTATCTTGCACAAAGATGTGCCTCATTCAGAAGAGAAACAGCTGATTTCTGGAAATACAGTTCACGCTCCAATCATTCCCAAGAGACACAGAACATATCATCCAAGAAGGGCCTTCTCTGGTGGGAGAGCGCATCTCCCAGGAACAAAAGGCCCACACAGAAGCCCCAGGCGGTGGGTGTTTTCCTGGAACCTTTGATTTAAAGGGGAGGGCGATTACACTGGGAGTGATTGTTTTTGTGCTTTATTAGAATGCCTGGATTCAGCTCAGCGGGTCCCTGTGGGGTTAGATACCAACGCAGAAAGGCAGTACCTGGGTCCTTGCCCATGGGATCTTCCTCCTCCCCACAGTGTCTCTTGCCAGCCTCACTGTCTGGCTTTTCTCACCACTCTGCATGGCCCCATGAATTCCGTGCCAGCGTGTTTGGGTACGTGTATATCTGTGTGTATGCATGTTGGCTCCCCAAGCAGTCGGCAGGCATCTTCTCGAATTCTCTCTGCACACCCTCTTGTCTCCTGCCTCCAGTGTCCCTATGTTCTGCACACAGCATACCTTCAAAAAATACTAACTACCTGTCAGTTCTCTAATTCGTGCGTGTGTGTGCACGTGTGCGCACGCCTTGTGGCACCTGTGTCAGCTTTCATAAGGTAATAAGGCTGCAGTAACAAACGTCCCCACCTTCCAGTGGCTTACTCCAAACATGCTTTATTTCTTGCCCTGTTCTGTGGTGGTTGCCAGCTGACTTGGGCCCTGTTCCACCGGTCTGCTTCGTTCTGGGACCTAGACTGAAAGGGTAACACCTGTCAGAGACATACAAAGGGAGAAGGGACACAGATCGGAGGGACCCAGGCCACAGCTCATCAAACTTCTGTTTAGGCTCAGCAGGTCTTGTCTGCTCATGTTCTGTGGCCCATCATATGGCCAAGCCCAACAGTGGGCAAGGAAGGATGTCCCTCCTGTGGGAAGGCCCTGCCCATCCCATGCAGGGACGTCAGCAGGTTCCAGCTTCTTCCAGGGAGGGGTAGGCAAGCCCTGATCAGGGCAGCCTGCCTCCACTGTGTGGCCTCCTGGGCTAAGCTGCCCCTTTCCTGTGGCCTTGGTGACTTTCCTACTCAGTCTTTGCACTCACCCTGGCGTCTCCCACCATGCCTCCGTTGTCTTTTTTTATTCCTGTTGTTGTTCTAGTTATAAAAATAACACATTCTCATTGTAATGTATTTCAAACAAAGTAAAAGCGACCCTTTGTTACCCCTGCTAAGAACCTTCCATCGGGAAGCAATCACTGTGACCCGTTGAAGGCGCATCCTTTCAAGTGTTCCCCTGCTCACAGAATCATGTAAGGTACACGTATATATAGATAAGATTTTAGGGAAATGGGATCTTCCTAGACGTATGCACACAGATACATGTTATTTTGTGGCCACGTTTTGTGCTTAGCAGTGCGTCACCAGTATCTTCCTGCAGGGCTGCTTTCCTCGTGAGTGCGCAGGAGTCCCTGGGCCTGGGCAGCTCATGTTCGCTGATTATTGTCCTACTCTGGGAGATTCAGTTTATTTCTAGATTTTTCAATGACAACCGTGCCATAAAGAACGTCCCATGTACACTTGGTCGGATTGTTTTGTAAGCTGGACTCCCAGGAATGAATTGCTGGGTGAGCGTGTTTTACATTTTGGTGGATGCTGCCATCTCATTCTCCTGAAGGACTGTGCCAGAGCTTATGCCCTCCCCAGGGCGACTAGCAGGCCTGTTTCCATTCTGCCCAGCCCACACATTTTTTTAAACTTTCATTTTGAAATGATTTTAGACTCACACAGAAGTTGCGAACATAGTACAGCCATTGGTTGTACACTTTCTGTACACAAAAAAGGGTATACTTGGTGTACCCTTCACCCAGCATCCCCCAGAGACAGCTTCCCATCTAACCACAGGACAAAGATCAAGGCCAGGAGATTGCCTTTGGTACAATACTATTAAGTAAGCTTTATTTGGATTTTGCCAGATTTTACATGCACTTTTTTTTCTTTTGGTGAAAGTTCTATGATATTTTATGACGTGTATAAATTTGCCACAAAGCTGTTAAACTTACCGTATTAGGTTTGAGTATAATAAATAGGCTTTTTTTTTTTTCCTCTGTGCAATTTATTTTTGTCGTTGTTGGGTAGTGGAAATGCTTGAATTTAGATCCAGTGCAAGGCAGCTGTTCGTTTTTTTAGCGTGAGGTGACCAGATGCTGAAAGGAACTGCCTTTCTCCCACTTCCCTGTGAAACCCCTCGGGATGGGGACTCTGAACACTCAGGACAATCTCCTGCCCTTGGCAAGTGTCAAGTTTCTGTTGCTGATTAAAATGAAAACCCGAAGGTGAGCTTTCAGTTTGCAGCATGATTGGTTGTTTACATCTGAAAACCTCCGATGGGTGTGCCATGAAAACTTTATGGGAAATTAATCATTGAGAAGTAAAACACACCATCTCTTTTCTTTTAAAAAAGGAAGAAAATTAATGTGAGTGCCTGTGCTGCCTATGTATTTTTACTGAGTCCATTCCCTTAGAATCCAGCCATTATGAGCATGTTTGTTCTAGATGAAAGGCCCAGCATTAGACCAGAAATAGGATGTCTTGAAATCAATTTAGTGTCAACCACATCAAGCCTTTCTAAAATTGTAGGTTTTACAGAACTTTAACACATAGCTCGTTTATTTGGTAGAATTTAACTGTGATTCACATCCCTCTGCAACAGACAAAAAGACAGAGAATCAGAGCAAATTGAAGGTGGACAGAGTTCTGAGCAAGAAAATGTGATTTTCGAAGCACTTCTGCTCTGTTATCCCCGCCCCCAGCCCCCCTGGCTGCAGTTCTGTGAATCAGGAGAGAAATGGGAATTTTTCAAGGCTGCAACTTTAGATGACTTTCTTACTGTTTGCATTCTGATGAATCTTCCTGAGGGTTTGCATTTGAATGGAGAAAGGGTTAGTATAGACTTGAGACCTGTCAGGTGACAGACAATGCTGCTGGGCCCAGGCTACCCCGGTCTGTGGGACAAGGTACCAAGCACTCTGTAAAGGACCCCATTTTTTCCAATCAAGAATCCATCGCGGAGATGGAGTGCAAGGGATTTTTAAGTTTCATGGTATCCACTGGCATCCGAATGAAAAACGGAGACTCCCTGTGAGCGCAGCAGGGGTTGTTGCAAAGCTTGCTGGGTAGCTCCTGGCTCCCTCTCCCCGGGAAGGTTCAGTTCCCACTGGTGGGTGCCCTGGTTTCATGGAGAGCTGAGACCCATGCTCTCAGGACACAGTGGGGTCTAGGAGCAGCGGATGACTGAAGAATCCACCCAGTCTAACCCTTTCGTGATCACCTGTGACTTGCTGGCACCCCCTCACCAAGCCTCTGTGAGCTTCCCCGTGATGGAGCCAGCCAGGGGTGAGGGTCATCAGCTCTCAGAGCTGCGGGTGAGTTGGGGGAGAGGCTGGGGCCACCACAGAAGGCTTTTGTTTCCCACTAAGGCCAGCATGGGGCTAAGGGAATGAACTTGGCTGGTACTGAAGCTAGAGCCGTCCATAGCTTTCACCTGAACCCATTGGCAAGAAGCCAGTTGCCCATGGTATCAGCTTTTTCATCTGTCATTTTCTGGGAGAAGTGGGTTTCCAGTTCATCCTTTTCCATGCTGCTTATTAGGAAGGAGAGATGGAATGAGTGTTAGAGGAAATGAGTTTCTTCATTGATACCCTGGAAAGAAAAACCAAACCATGGCAACGAAAATCCTTTACCCACCCACTTTTTCATTCCCCCGCTAGAATGTAAATGGCACACAGGAAGAGGTTTTGATCTGTTCTGTTCACTGCTGTATTATTACCAGCACCTGCAACAGGGCCTAGCCCATGAGTTCTCACTAGATCTTTCTGAATGAAGGGGAGTGAGTTGCTCACTAAGCACGCGCCGAGCACCTACGTGGTGTCAAGCACTTGGAGACAGCCCTGCACCCTCCTTCATGGAGTCTTGAGGAGGGACAGACCAGCAAGTGGCTGTCACTGCAGATGAGGCACAGGGCTGGTGTGGGCTCAGCAGGCCGCCTCTGGAGGCCAGGGCAGCATGCTTTGAGATTTCCAAAGACGTTTAATATATTCTCTATTAGGAGCTTGTAGTTCCCTTTCCGTGGGACCAGGCCTTGTAAGAACAGAGCAGTAACCCCATTGTGTGTGTGTTGCATGTGTGCATGTGTGTGTGCATGTGTGTTCACGTGCGTGTATGCAGATGTGTGTGCGCGTGTGTGTTCACACGTGTGTGCATGTTCATGTGGAAGTGTGTGCACGTGCATATATGCATATGTGTTTGCGTGTGTGTGTTTGCTCAGGTCACCCAGCAGTATGTGGGAAGCTGGAATGTGAACCCATGTCCCCTCCCTCCAAATGCAGTATTTACACGCTGTTCGGTAGAAGAAACAAAAGAAGCTGTTGAGTAGAAGAAACCAAAGAAGCTGTTCAGTAGATGAAGGGACAGAAGCCCCTGTTTCCAGGGAAGAGCCCTGAACAGGGTGGAAGGTGACCGGAGGAAGGCGTCAACTGCTGAGGGCTGTGTACGTGGCTCTGTGAGGGGCAGTGAAGATGGGTCAAGGCTCAGAGCTGGCCAGTTGCCTGAAGGTCAGGGCAAAGCCAGTCACATCCATGTCAGGAGTGGGAGATGCCTTTAGTCCTCGGTCAGTGACACAGGTCTCTTGACCAGGCTGTGGGAGGGGTAGTCAGGCCCCCAAAGGTGGCAGGGGGCTCAGTGAGAGTCAGCAGCGCCATGGGCATCTCGCCCGTGGGCCCTGTCGGCCACTCCCTGACCATGGCCCAGGCTGCAGAGGATGGCTGTGCATGGGTCTGGCTGGGCGGGGCCTTGTCAAGAACTGAAGCAGAAGAAAATGACCATTGGTTCAAGGTCAGTTCATAGGGGGATTAGATTTTATTCCAAGACAATAATTGGAGAAACAGTATGGATTTAGTTCCAGTTCAAAGAGGTGGGCCAGTTTTGGAGTGGATTTATTATTTTATTCTTTGGCATAGTCTGCCATTGAACCAGATCATTGATTTTCATTCAATTGGGTTTTCAGTTCAACAAATGAATGTTGTCATAAGACTCTCTGACTGTCTAGGCCAATGGCTGTCAAACGCTGTGGTTTTGCAGAGGTGGGTCAGGGCCTGAGGGTGTGGGCATGTCAGTCCCTCACCCCCATACCCCATCCCATCCTCTACTTCCTCCTGGGAGCTCCAACCTTGGGTGCTTTCTGTTCCGAGTTTTCCGTGTAAGATTTTATCTGAAGGTGCTATGCTACTGAAACTCACTTGAACATTGCTGACGTGGGCTGTGATCCCTAATGAGAAAAGTGAAGTTGTGAGAGGTTAAGTGGCAGATATGTCTGTCTTAGTGGCTAGCAGGGGGGCCAACTTGTCTCTGTGCCCAGGGTTCTCCTGGTTTTAAAGCTGAAAGTCTTGAGTCCTGGGAGCTCCCTCCACCCTGGGTAAACCAGGACGGTTGGTTACTTTGGTGGCCGTCTAATCTTAGATGGCTTCCAGAAGGTTGCAGTGGCTGCCTGACCAGGCTCCCTCCTGCCACCCCTGCTCCCCGCCCACCTAGCCCCTCTACTGTCCACATTGAGGGAAGTCCGGTTTGGGGCCTGATCATGTCATTCTCCTGATGAAAGCCAGCCTGGCTTGGGAGACCCCACATGATCTGGTCCCAGCCCCTGCCCTGCCTGTCTCCAGAAATAGTTCTTGTAAGAGCTTCTCTTACATTGAAACTCAGAAGTTCCCATGGCTGTGTTCCCATAGCTGTGTCTTTGCCCAAACTGTGCCCTCTGCTGGGTATGGCCTGCCTGGCTTCTGGCTAAAGCCAGCTGTCCCCTCTGGTCCTCTGGGGAGCCCTCGCCACCATTCAGTCCTTACAGGGAGCTGATGAACTCCCCTTCCTCAGTGCTTCCGTTTTGTGGTCTGTGTGTTCCTGTTGCACTGCCAGTTGCAAGTGGTGTGTTCATGTGTTCATCACTGCCCCTCACAGAGCCACGTACACAGCTCTCAGTAGTTGACGCCTTCCTCTGATCGGTGCCACTCTGTTCAGGGCTTTTCCCTGGAAACAGGGGCTTCTGTCCCTTCAACTACGAAATAGCTTCTTTGGTTTCTTCTACTCAACAGCTTCTTTTGTTTCTTCTACCGAACAGCGTGTAAATACTGCATTTGGAGGGAGGAGACGTGGGTTCACATTCCAGCTTCCCACATACTGCTGGGTGACCTGAGCAAACACACACACGCAAACACATATGCATATACGCACGTGCACACACTTCCACACGAACATGCACATACACGCAAACACACGCAAACACATGCATGTACGCATGTGCACACACATCCACACGAACATGCACACACTTCAAACACACACGCAAACATATGCATATACGCATGTGCACACACATCCACACGAACATGCACATATGCACACACACGCAAACACATGCATGTACGCATGTGCACACACATCCACACGAACATGCACACACTTGCAAACACACACAAACACATATGCATATACGCACGTGCACACACATCCACACGAACATGCACATACGCGCAAACACACACACGCAAACATATGCATGTACGCACATGCACACACATCCACATGAACAGCCCTGTGAGGCTCCCGGAGTAAGTGGGAGCACACATTTGACAATCATAGGGAACCCAAGCATCTGACTGCTGGTCCACAGGTCCTTCTGCCACCCCCTAGTCAGACTGTAAGCCCCCTGGGGCACGGACGGTGACCCACAACCTGAGAGTCTCGAATGAGGAAGCAGCCTTCAGTGGCAGCCTGTCAGCCCTGTGCACCAGCCAGTGAAGTAAATAGGATCTGCACAGAGATGTCCCATATCTGTTAGTGTCTCAGGAGCCCCTCTGTTTAGCAGATGATAAGGAACTAAGGCCACTGAGTTCTGGGGCTCCAAAGAGAAACCTGTAGCTCCCCCTGGTGGCTGCAGCAAGTGCATGCTCTCAGCCAGCTCCTGCGGATGGGAAATGCGTCACGTCCTCGTGGGTTTCACTTCTGTGGGGTTTCTTTGGAGGACCTCAAGAAGAGTTCCCAGGGGCAGCAGTAATCATGCAGGGAAAATAAAAACGTTGCAGTGGAGAAGGCCTCGAGTAACCCTGCTATACATCTTTGAAGTGGGCGGAAAAATGATATAGTGAGGGTTTGGAAATGACAGATTGCAAAGTTTTCTCGTGAAGAACCTGAAGATATCATCAGTCTTGTCCAATCAAACAGGCCAGTTACCTGCAGCCTGGGGCTGTCCTTGGATTGCTCCAGAACCATGTTCCCCATCAGAGCAGAGGGTGGGGCTGGGCAGAGGGGCTCAGGCTCTGGGAGGCACCCCAGGATTGGGAGCTTTGCTCTCAAATCTCCACCCCGGGGCTCAGCTAGGATGCTGCAGCGACCACAGCTAGGGGTTTCCCTTTCAGTGTTAAAGGCTTTTACTGTCTTAAATGAAACTTTGGGAGAAGGGGCAGCTTTCTAACCTCATAAGCCCTGCACTCTGCTCCATAGTCTGGAGGAGTTTGCGTTTTGTAGTTTGAGTGGGGATGGGAAGGCAGGAGCAGGCCTGGGGCAGGGACGGCGTAAGGTACAGAGACCCAGAGCAGCAAGAACCACAGGGCAGGACAGGAAAGCTGTGGAAAGGGAGAGGGGAGCTGCAAAGACCCGAAGACCTGCTGTCTTTACTTTCCTCTTGCCTGCGGGGTTTGTCACTGGTCTAAAGTTCATTTTTGAAGCCTTAGTTGGATTAGTGTTTCCCAAATTTTAATCATTCAACTATTATTATTATAACAGCTAATGTGAACTGAGTTCTTGGTAAGTACCAGATGCTTTACAAGTAATGTATTCATGAAGTATTATTTTATATTGTGTATAACTTATTTAATTCTCTTTCTTTCTTTTCTTTTTTTTTTTTTGAGACAGAGTCTTGCTCAGTCACCCAGGCTGGAGTGCAGTGGTGGGATCTCAGCTCACTGCAAGCTCCGCCTCTCAGGTTCACACCATTCTCCTGCCTCAGCCTCCCGAGTTGCTGGGACTACAGGCGCCCGCCACCAAGCCTGGCTATTTTTTTTTGTAGTTTTAGTAGAGACGGGGTTTCACCATGTTAGCCAGGATGGTCTCAATCTCCTGACCTCGAGATCCACCCGCCTTGGCCTCCCAAAGTGCTGGGATTACAGGCGTGCGCCACCGCGCCTGGCCTTTAATTTTCATAACAATGCTATGAAGCAGGAAATATTATTTCCATTTTGGAAATGAGAATTTATGTATATAATAATTTATAAATAATAATATATGATATACTTATTTAATATTTTCCTTTGAATTTCATCCTCTTACTGAGTAATTTTATTTATTATAATTTTTTTTTTTTGAGACAGAATCTCACTGTTGCCCATACTGGAGTGCAGTGGCATGATCTCAGCTCATTGCAACCTCTGCCTCCTGGGTTCAAGCGATTCTCCTTCCCCAGCCTCCTGAGTAGCTAGGATTACAGGCATGTTCTACCACACCTGGCTACTTTTTGTATTTTTTTTTTTTTTTTTTTTTTTTTAGTAGAGACAGGTTTCGCTATGTTGGCCAAGCTGGTCTCAAACTCCTGACCTCAAGTGATCCATCCACCTTGGCCTCCCAAAGTTCTGGGATTACAGGCATGAGCCACCATGCCTGGCCTCTTACTAAGTAATTTTCAAAGGAAACTTTATTTTACTACTGTAAATGTAAAACTACGTTAACTGTCAAATGGAGTAAGCTATTATTTAAAATCTAGTAAAATAAATATGTGTCCAAGTACCACTGAAAATCATCCTCTGTACTACCAGAAGACAGCCTAGCATGTTTGGAGAAATATTGCCTTGGGAATGGAAGGAACCCCTCCTTGCAGGGTGGAAGAAGGCCATTTTGCATTTGGGGATGTGAAGGTGAACTGAGCTGTGTAGAGACCTGGTTAGAGAATGTTTGGGTTTATTTTGCTTTTATTTATCCCTCTTCTAAGATGAATACTTGCATCATTTGTCTTCAGCCTTTCTTTTTTTATTTTTAAAATATATTCACAATTAAGGCTATAAGTTTGTCTCTACTGCTCAAGTTATATCTTATAAGTTTTGATATAGAATATTTTTTTGATCAATTCTAATTATTTTTTAAATTCTGATTTTGATTTCTTCTTTGACTGAAGGGTTATTTAAAAATGTATTTCTTAATTCTAAATGTGAACTTAAAAAAAACTATTATCTTTTTTTTTTTTTTCTTTGAGATGGAATCTTGCTCTGTCACCCAGGCTGGAATGCAGTGGTGCAATCTCTGCTCATTGCAACCTCCACCTTCAGAGTTCAAGCAATTCTCCTGCCTCAGCCTCCCAAGTAGCTGGGATTACAGGTGCATGCCACCATGCCCAGCTAATTTTTGTATTTTTAGTAAAAACAGGGTTTCACCATGTGGGCCAGGCTGGTCTTGAACTTCTGACCTCACGTGATCCACCCACCTTAGCCTCCCAAAGTGCTGGGATTATAGGTGTGATTATACCTCGCCTGGTCAAAACTATTATCTTTTTACTATTGTGTTCTGATGGATGAATTGTGATCAAACAATGTGATCTGTATGTGTTCAGTCCTTTGAAATGTGTTGGGAGTTGTTTTATGGTCCAATATATAGTCGTGTTTGTTAATATTCTGCTTCCTTGCCTTGTAGCCCTTTTCCCACTTTTACTTCCACCTTTCTATATCCTTAAGTTTTTATTGGGATTCTTGTCAATAGCAAAATGTTGGATTTAAAATAAATCCGTGATACTCTTTATCTTTTACCAGAAGCATTTGATCCCTTTATATTTATTGTATTGATATGTTAGGATTTTATGTGCCATCTCATTTTATGCTTTCTGTTTTTCTTTTTCTCTCCTTATTATATTTTGGATTTTTTCTTTCTCATTTTATATTCCCCCTCTAAGTAGGTTGGAAGTTATATATTCTGTTTCCATTATTTTAGTGGTGATCCTAGAAATTATGATAGGAATGTAACACTTTTACCTTCCTTCTATATAGTACAAGGATCTCAGAACAATTTCATTTCATTCTCCTTCTCCTGATTTGCATGCCATTGTTGTGATGTCTTTTAATTCTGTGGGTTTTTGTTTGTTTTTTGTTTTTTATTTTCAGTGGGGACAGGGTCTTGCCCTGTCAGGTTAGAGAACAGTGGTGTGATCGTGGCTTACTGCAACCTCAACCTCACAGGCTCAAACAGTCCTCCCACCCCACCTTCCTGAATAGCTGGTACCATAGGTGCATGCCACTATACCTGGCTAATTCTTGTATCTTTTGTAGAGACAGGGTTTTGTCATGTTGCCTAGGCTGGTCTTAAACTCCTGGGCTCAAGATACTCACCTGCCTCAGCCTCCCAATGTGTTGGGATTACAGGCGTGAGCCACCATGCCCAGTCTGTTTTTTCTTTAACCCCATAAGACATTATCATTGTTGTTTTATGCACATAGTCAATGTTTATTCAGTATATTTTATTCCTTTTGCATTTTAGATTTTTAAACTAGGATCCGTCCTTTAGAGTTTCCTTTATTGTAGTTTGCTGCTGGAAAATTCTCGTAGTTTTTATTGGTTTGAAAATGTCTATATTTCACCTTGTTCTTGAAATGAATTTTCACTGGGCATAGAATTCTAGGTTGACAGTTATTTTTTCTCGCAGCACATCAAATGAATCATCCATTCTTCTAACTTCCATTCCTGCTGATAAAAAGTCAGCTGCCAGTCTAACTGTTGCTCTGTTGAAGGTCATCTATATTTTCTTTCTGAGTGCATTTAAAATCTTCCCTTTGTCTTTTTAGTCAGCAGTTTCAGTATGATGTTTCAGGAATAGATTTTCTTTTTCTTTCTTTTTTTTTTTTTTTTTTGAGACATGGTCTTACTCTGTCACCCAGGCTGGAGTGCGTTAGTGGCATGATCTTGGCTTACTGTAGCTTTGACTTCCCGGGTTGAAGCGATCCTCGCACCTCAGCCTTGTGAGTAGCTGGGACCACAGGTGCACACTATCATGCCTGGCTAATTTTTTTTTTTTTTTTTTTTTTTTTTTTTTTTGTAGATGCAAGGTTTTACAAAGTTGCCTGTACTGGTCTTGAACTCCTGAGCTTAAGTGATCTGCCTGCCTTGGCCTCCCAAAGTGCTGGGATTACAAGCATGTGCTACTGCGCCCAGCAGATTTATTTTTATTTTTTCTCACTTTGGATTTATTTTGTTTTTGAATCCAGGGGTTGATAGTTATCATTAGTTCTGGAAGGTTCTTACCCTATATATCTTCTTATATTACCTCTGCTTCATCTACTTTCATTTCCTTCTAGAGCCTCTCACTTCATACTCTTTGTCTCTTAACCTCCTATCACATTTCCCAATTCTTGTTCCTTGATGGATAATTTTTGTTTTGTTTTGAGACCGAGTTTCATTCTTGTTGCCCATGCTGGAGTGCAATGGAGTGATCTCAGCTCACTGCAACCTCCACCTCCCAGGTTCAAACAATTCTTCCTGCCTCAGCCTCCTGAGGAGCTGGGATTACAGGTGCACGCCACCATGCCTGGCTAATTTTTGTATTTTTAGTAGAGATGGGATTTCTCTGTGTTGGCCAGGCTGGTCTTGAACTCCTGACCTCAGGTGATCCACCCATCTTGGCCTCCAAAAATGCTGGGATTACAGGCATGAACCACTGCACCTGGCCCCTTGATGGATAATTTATTCAAATCTATCTTCCAGTTACTGATTCTCTTATCCAGGAGGTTTTAGCTTTAATTGTATTTTTCAGTTCTGGACATTCCATTTGCTTCTTTTTCAAATGTATTTGATCTTTCTTTATAGTTTCTTGTTTCCTGCACATATTTCCAAGCTTGTCTTTTAGTAAATGTAATTGATTTATAGTTTATGATTATCAATTTCAGAAAAAGAGGGACCAATCTCCAATTCCTTTTAGCAGAAGTATCTTCAGTCCACAAAGAGGAGGAGGAACAGAGGTCCCCACCTCAGCTGCTGTGTCTTGCTGCTCTGCTTCCACAGACCAGCCCTAAAATGCTGTCATTTCCTAGGGCAGAATTTCTGCCATCCAGCTAGTCCAAGGTGGGGCTGGGATTCTGGCTTCTTCTGTATCTTCCATGCCCTAACCTACATCTCCATGATGAAGAGAAGGAAGAACATTGTTTCAATCCCAAATAAACCAGCTGAAAAAAGGAGGAAGGGGGCTCTGAAGGCTTTCTAGGCCCCTGGGAGCCTCTGAAAACATGGGAGTGAGCACTAGCCTTAGAGAACCGTGACTTCCAACAACCCCGTGATGGAAGAGGATGCTGAATGTTAAAATGACTTTGCCGTGCTGAACTGGGGCTGGGTTTGGGGTTGTCCCACTTACATACTTACGTGATCAATGTACATGCATGTACGTGGCTTCCCATGGATTAAAATCATGCATGTAAAATTCATGAGCATGGTGTCTGAGACCTAAATATGTTCAAGAAGTATTTATGGCCATCATTCTTATTATATTATTGTTATTAATGATGATATTGTTATATTCCCAAGAAATTCTGATCTGTTGGGTTAACATTTCCAAGGTGCCAAGCTGTGGGTCTTTTCAAGAGAACTGAGACATCTGGGCAGAATGAATTGGCATCTTTTTGCCCAGCTAATCGATAAGCTTGGAACCTTGTCTGGGACACAGTAGATGCTTAAGTACAGCCGAGGCAGGAGTGAAGCCTGTTTGCCGAGACGGAAGATTCTGCAGGCAGGGAAACCACATGCCGGTGGAAGAGGAGAGGTGAACCCGGGGGTGCTGGCAGGGGCTGGAGGTGGGAGGTAGTGAATAGGAGATGCCAACCTTTTCTTAACAATTTTGTTGCATCTTAGGGAAAATGGGGGCTGAGGAGGGCCCTATGATGACAACTTGAATTGGGTAAAATTTAAGGCTAAGGAATTACTAATTAGTAATAAAGTAGAATACTTCAGTATATGAAATGAATAATATGTAGCTAAAAAATAATGATATAGCATTAGGCATTTGAGACATGTGGACTCCAAGCAATTAACCTCTATTCTTCTTCTGAATTGCAGTTGCACTAATTGGCTCCTTTACTCTGATGGGGCGATATTAACCTTTCTGCTTTTCTCTGAAGGAGCCAGTATGTTGGGTGGATGTGCTGTTCTGGTTTGGAGGAAAGGTATTTTTCCTGAATAATAACCTATTTGCAATTTTTCTCCCAAATGGTTGCATTAAAAAGGTTCTGTCACATTTTCTTGATAAAGCTTCATCTATGGAAAAGATGCTTTAAACACATCTGACCTCCTTCGGGAGCAGTTGGGAGAAACGGCCTATCTAGGCTCTTCAGTCTTCGGATATCGTGTGTTAATAGCTTCTCCTTCATCCAAGCAGCACACACTTGTGGAGGGAGGGCCTGCACATGCCAGGCCTGTCCTGGGTGTTGGGGACACAGCACAAGCCAGTCTCCTGCTCCTGTGCAGCTTGTAACTCAGTGAGGGCAGAACGTCAAAGGCAAATAAACACGTCGATTTAGAATGCGATCCCAGGGCTATGAATAAAGAGAGAACTGGACGGGCCAGGTGCAGTGGCTCATGCCTCGAATTCCAGCACATTGGGAGGCCAAGGCGGGCGGATCACTTGAAGTCAGGAGTTCGAGACCAGCATGGCTAACAAACATGGAGAAACCCTGTCTCTACTAAAAATACAAAAATTAGCTGTGTGTGGTGACGGGTGCCTGTAGTCCCAGCTACTTGGGAGGCTGAGGCAGGAGAATCGCTTGAACTCAGGAGGCAAAGGTTGCAGTGAGCCAAGATCATGCCACTGCACTCCAGCCTGGGCGACAGAGTGAGACTCTGTATCAATAAAAAAATTAAAAATGGTAACTAGATAATGAGATGGGGTCTGGGAAGGGAGAGTGGCCTTTAAGGCAGGGTGGGCCAAAAGGCTTCTCTGAGGAGGAAACATTTGAGCTGGGCTATGAATGAAGCCAGGGAAAGAGGCTCTTGAGTAGAGGATCAGTATTCCGGGCAGAGGGAACAGCAGGTGCGAAGGCCCTGGGACTGGGTGTTCGAGGAGCATCAGGAACAGCATGCTGGCCAGTGTGCAGCCCGAGTGGGCTGAGGGCAGGAAGAGGAGGGAGACTTGAGGTTAGAAGGGTCATCAGGGTCCATACCATGCAGGGATTCCTGGGCCATGGGAGGACCTTGGATTGATTTCCAGTGTGCAGCAAAGCTGCTGATGGAGCGTGGGCAGGGTCGGGTGGAGAAGGCTCGCACTGGCTGCTGTGGAGGGAATAGACAGAGGTGGGTGAGGATGACAGTGGGTGTGGAGGTGCAGCCATAAATGGAAGCAAGACATTAAGAGGGATGTCTGGGCATCTGGTGAACCTGACCCGTAGTCTGGAGAGAGCTTCCAGGGTTACAAAGCATGGCCAGAGGTGATGCCCTCCTCACCTAGAAGCAGACATTAGGCCCTTCAGAAATGCAAACAGGCACTGAACAGTCATGTCAGCTTCGTTCTACGACTTGTTGATAGTCAATATCATGGATGATGCACCTTAAAAACGAACCTGCAATTCCCTGCCTAGGAATTTACCCAGCAGGAATAATCAGACAAGCGCACAGTGACTAAATCCAACGTACCACTGTAGCTTTATTCCTAGCAGAAAAAGTACAAGCATCTTGAGTGTTCACCAACAGGACATTATTCAGCTAAGTCATGGCGCATTCAGGATTCAGAATTCTGTCATCAAGAGGATAATATTTTTCAAAAATCTTGCAAGGGGAGAAAAAGTAAAAGCTACAATTTGTACTCAGCCTTTACTTCCCAGTCTTATTTCCTAAGAGAGTTTCTGGAGTATCCTTCAAGAAACATTTTCTTCTCAGACACAGGCATATATATAAAAGCTAAAATAGGATACTTCTATACATATTATTTTGTAATGTAATTTTATTTTGTGATGTAATGTATCTTTGACATATAGCAACATCAGTGCATTAGATTATTAGCTGCATAGTGGCTGGGCTTGGTGGCTCACACCTGTAATGCTAGCACTTTGTGAGGCCAAGGTGGGTGAATCACCTGAAGTCAGGAGTTGGAGAGCAGCCTGGCCAACATGGTGAAACCCTGTCTCTACTAAAAATACAAAAATTAGCCGGGCGTTGTGGCGGGTGTCTGTAGACCCAGCTACTCGGGAGGCTGAGGCAGGGAGAACTGCTTGAACCTGGGAGGCAGAGGTTGCAGTGAGTTGAGATCTTGCCACTGCACTCCAGCTTGGGTGACAGAGCAAAACTCTATCTCAAAAAAAAAAAAAAAAAAAAAAAGCTGCAAAGAATTCTACCAGATGGATATATCATAATTGACTCAGCAAGTTTGCTATTAATGGATAGTTTCTCTCATGTATGTGAGTTTATCTGTGGGCATATTTTCACAGGTATAACTTCTTCAATTGAAACCATTAAAAATGGGCTGGGCGCAGTGGCTCACGCCTGTAATCCCAGCACTTTGGGAGGCCGAGGCGGGCGGATCACAAGGTCAGGCGATCGAGACCATCCTGGCTAACACGGTGAAACCCCACCTCTACTAAAAATACAAAAAATTAACCAGGCGTGGTGGTGTGTGCCTGTAGTCCCAGCTATTCGGGAGGCTGAGGCAGGAGAATGGCGTGAACCGGGAGGCGGAGCTTGCAGTGAGCCGAGATCATGCCACTGTGCTCCGGCCTGGGCGACAGAGCGAGACTCCATCTCAAAACAAAAACAAAAACAAAAACAAAAAAAACATTAAAAATGATGATGTAGCAGGCATTTGTTGTGCAGATACCCACCACAATATATAATTAAGAGAAAAAAAATCAGGCTACAAAATTGGGTGTGTTGCACAGTCCCATTGCTATCCATTTGCATGTATCTCTGTGTATGTGTTGATAGAGTCTGGAGGGATACTCACCAAAATGCTAGCAAGAGCTACAAATCACAGCCTGGTGACTGTGGGTGTCTCTTTTATCTTAGTGCTTTTCATTATTGTTTTTTTAGAATAAGAATATGTATGTTGCAAGGGGAGAAACAATCTATTGTATTTTGGGAGAAGAGTTAGTTGGGAACCACTTTGTGAACTATGTTTAAAATATGAATTTTGCGTTTGCATCTGTACTTTTCTTACTGAGTACTTGTTTTCGCTTCGGTATTAAATGGTACTTTTTTCTTCTCCCGTTTGGAACACACAAGCGTGAGCCCGCCTGTGGACCTGGGCGCAGTTCACCAGTGCCACCACCAGAGGGCGGTGTTTGCAGGACGTTGTGCGCACGGCCGCCTCCCGCCGCTGGCGGGGGTCTAGATTTTTGCAGGATGTGTTTTGGTGGGCTCGTCCAGAGCAGAGACAGGATGTACGCGCGTTGGCTGCCAGTTGATGCTGTGACACAGATATTTTTCCTTCCTCTGCTTTCAGTGTAGCGTCTGAATTTAACGGCGTTGCGTGGAGGTGGCACGAGGGAGGGATTGGCTTGCAAAGCTCCCGCCCTGTCCTCCTGGAAGCCCTCCTACCCCCGACCTTCAGGCCAAGTCACTGTCCCCAACTTCCACCCTAGACCAAGCAGACTCCTACCTTCAGAGTCCGACCTGATTCCAGGGGATTTAGGGTGCGCCCACGCTGAAGCCAGTTTGGAGGCTTTACCCGCACCTCTCCATGACCAGGCACTCCACTTCTTAGTCCCTGTGCCAAGCGGCTGCCTGGCGCTCTCTTCCCTTCTTTTCCCTTCTTCTTTTCACCTTCTGAAGTTTTTGGAAAAGGTAATGCATATTAATAATAACAATTCAAACAACACAAAAGGAGGAAACAAGTGAAAACTAAGCTCCCGCCTCCCACCCTGGCCCCACTTCTTCCCCAAAGGCCATAATTGTTAAGAGGTTTTAGAAAAGTGTATCTTCCAGAAATTCTAGATGCATATAAAAATACAGACGTCTGTATGTTCAAAACCACACCCTCCACTCAGTTTCTCATTTGCATTTAGCAGTGATGTTGAAAGCCTCCCACATCACTTCACAGAAGGCGCCTGTGGATTATTATTTTTTTTTTTTTTTTTGCTGGCTAGAGAGTATTCTAGTATGTGGATGTGAGATGCTTGATTTGACATTCGGGCACTTTCCAATCTTGTGTTTATTAGAAGCAGTGGGCAGTGAATAACTGCCATACACAGCTTTAAGCACCAATGCAAGAGCTGCTGTGGACTAAATTCTTAAAAGTGGAATTGCTGGTCAGAGGGTAGAGGCACCAATATAAGCTTTGATATTTCCAGATTGCTCTGCAAAGGACTTTTAAGCCAGGCCTCACTCCCACCCAGAATGCATGAGATCCCATGGACGTTTTTGCTCTTGGTAGATCTGACACGTCGCTGGTTCTCAATCTTGACTCAGCCAGAATGACCTGGAGAGCTTTCTAAACATGCCAATAGGACAGTATCCCAGACCCATTAAAGCAGAATCTGACTGTGTGCGTGTGTGTGCGTGTATGTGTGTGTCCGGGAGGTGATTGGACATTGGCACTCAATACATTTCCCCAGGAGGCTGGGTGCGGTGGCTCATGCCTGTAATCCCAACACTATGAGAGGCTGAGGCAGGTGGATCACCTGAGGTCAGGAGTTCGAGACCAGTCTGGCCAACATGGCAAAACTCTGTCTCTACTAAAAATACAAAAATTAGCTGAGCATGGTGATGGGTACCTGTAATCCCAGCTACTCAGGAGGCTGAAGCATGAGAATTGCTTGAACCTGGGAGGCAGAGGTTGCAGTGAGCCAAGATTGAGCCACTGCTCTTCAACCTGGGTGACAGAGCCAGATTCTGTCTCAGTAAATAAACAAACAAACAGTTCCCTGGGAGATTCTAATGGGCAGCTACAGATGAACGCCACTGAGACAGGTGAGAAAAATACCTCATTGATTTAAATGTACATTTCTTGAATTATAAATGAAAATGAACATTTTTCTGTGAGAACAATGCTTTAGACATTTCTTAGATCTTGGATCCCTTTGAGATTCTGACAAAAGCACTAGATCTTTTTTTTCCAGGAACATGTGCACACTCGCACCTGTGCCTCCATCTGAGGGGCCACAGGCCCTGGAGCTGCTCCCTAGACCTCCCTGGAGTCCTGAGCCCAGGCTGGGGGCCAGGCAGAATTGTTCTGCCCAGCCTTTTTCCCCACCCCGACTGTGTCTCAGCCCCCGGGAGCTCTGCCTTCCCCGCACCCCCACTGCTGAGATCTGCTGAGAGTCTCTTCTGTAGAACCCCCTCCATCTCCTGCAGAATTACCTGGGAGACTCTATGTGGGCCTTCTCTGGTGCTAACCTCATAGGTGAACCTCATGAAGCTACAGAGATTCCCAGTGCACAGGTGGGCATTAGATCAGCAAAGGCCTCGTGACAGGTGCAGGAGTTGGGTTGTCTCCCAGAGCCACAAAGACATGTAAGCAGGGAAGGATGTTAGACCACTCAGGCAGGGTCCGGGCAGGCCATGGGGTGGGCCTGCAGTCTGAGGTGAGGGGAGGGGGGAAAATAGGTGGAATCTTGGGGTATTAGGGCAGTGGGGCAGGAGGACTCAGCGGGGAAAGGCAGAGTCAAGTGGGTACCTGGCTTCTGGCTGGGGTAGCCGGTGGATGGTTAAGACCATTCCCTGGGAAGGAGGCGGCGACAGTGGATGGCAGTGCTCAGAGGGCAAGTGGATATTTGGGGTTGTGTGTGTGTGTCTGTCCAAGAGGGGGAGAGAGAAGCATCATGAACAGCAGGATGCGGTGGGCAGCAGAGCCCGAGTATGCGTTCCCCCAAGGCTGGGGAGTGAGCTGGGCTTTATGAGTGGGCACCTGCCGACCCCTGCATTGAGGTGGAGGCTTAGAGGGAGAACGAAGGAGGCAGGCGGGGATCTGGGTGGGGGACAGCAGTCCTGGGGTTGGGGTCAGGCAAGAACACTTCTGTCACTAATGCCCTGATGCCACGCTCTGCTGGCGGCCAGGACTGCCCCCAGCTCCCACATCTTGATCCCTGTCCCCGTGCTGCCATGTCCACTGGCAGGCCTGGGTCTGGACTTTCCTCCTTCCTTCCACAGCAGCACTAGGCTGTGGCGGCCAAAGCGCTCCTGAACAAGACATCAGTCCCTGCTGTGTTCCAGAATTCACACTCCTCCTCCCCCACTCCCTGAAGCTTTGTACATTTGAGTGATGGCGGGGGTGGGTGGGAGGGGGAGGAAAGGAATCTGAGAGTGGACATGCAGGGATCAAGTCCCAAAGCCATCTCAGAGCGGGGCATGATGAGGGTTTCCAGGACGCCCCTCCCAAAGGCCAGGAAACGTCTCCTCTGGAATCCAGGCTCCAGAGCCTCTTGTTGATCCTCAACTTGTTATTAGGGCCTGGGGTGCTTCATGATGCCAAGAAAAGAGGAACACAGCAGGGCCTAGGACCAGCAGGACTGGGGCCTCTCTGGTTTCTCCTGTTGACTCCTGCCTAGGAGCGGCTCCCTCCCCGTCTGCTCCGAGGTTAGCATTACAGGCTCAACCCCACATGGAGAGGCTCTGTCTATGTGTATTTCTATCTATCCCGTCTAATCCAAAGATCCAGGGAAGGGATTCATTGACCCAGCTCAGCCAGTGACTCATTCCTTAGCCAATCAGCTGGGGCCGGAAGAACAAGTCCCCAACTGCAAGGGCAACACGTGGAGGGAATGGGAAGGAACAACTCTTGCTAAAGGGACGCTAGGCAGACGACTTCATAAATGTCAACTGCAAGCCAATCTTAAAGGCATTCACTCATTCATGCATTCATTCATTCATTCATTAACTCAACAAACCTTTATTGAGCACCTACAGAGTCCAGGTACTACTCTAAGTGCTGGACTTACTGAAATGAACAGGACAAATGAGCTTCTTGCTGTAGTGGAGCTTACACGTTAGTAGGAAGAGAAACCAATAAACAAGAAAGTGACCAGGATGTGAGAAATGCTCTGCAGAACAGATAAATCATGCAATGGACTTTGGAAAGTGCTCAGAGACCCTACGCTGCCACTTGAAGTGCAAGGGGCCACCTAGGTCAAGAGGGGCCTGCCTTGGAGAGACATGCCTCACCCCAACCACTGCCCATTGGCCAGAGCAAGTCACATGGCCCCAGCCTAGCCACAAGGAAAGCTGGGAAATGCGACTTTTGTGTGTCCAGGAAGAGGAAATGGGATTGACAAGCACATGGCCAGTCATGCCTGTCCCACTCAGCTGTCTGGTTCCCTAAGAGGTCAACATTGCAACCAGGTCCTAATGTGTCCTTCCAGTGAGATCTTTTGGATACATAAGAAAAGAATAGATGTAATTATGTAATTTTAAAAACCATAAATGAGCCGGGCGCGGTGGCTCAAGCCTGTAATCCCAGCACTTTGGGAGGCCGAGACGGGCGGATCACGAGGTCACAAGATCGAGACCATCCTGGCTAACACGGTGAAACCCCGTCTCTACTAAAAAATACAAAAAACTAGCCGGGCGAGGTGGCGG